>NC_056732.1:29339184-29480093 GCF_019279795.1 Protopterus annectens | reverse complement strand
TGTACATGTATATGTTACTATACTGCTATATGTCCATGTACTACATGTATATGTTACTGTACTGTTAAATGTCCTTGTTATTCTCTGTACCTGTATGTGATATATGCACTTGTACCAGTGTTATAGAGGTATCTCAGGTCTGTCAGCATTGTTTAGTACATGTATACGTACTGTACTGTTATATGTCATTGTTATTCTCTGTAGCTGTATGTGATATATGCACTTGTACCAATGATATAGAGGTATGTCAGGTCTGTCAGTCTTGTTTAGTACATGTATATGTTACTGTACTGTTATATGTCCATGTAGTACATGTATATGTACCTGTACTGTTATATGCCCATCTAGTACATGTATATGTTACTCTAGTGATATATGTCCCTGTTATTCTCTGTAGCTCAATGTGATATATGCACTTGTACCAGTGTTATAGAGGTATGTCAGGTCTGTCAGTCTTGTTTAGTACATGTATATGCTACTGTACTGTTATATGTCCATGTAGTACATGTATGTTACTATACAGTTGTATGTCCTTGTTATTCTCTGTACCTGTATGTGATATATGCACTTGTACCAGTGTTATAGCAGTATCTCAGATCTGTCAGTCCTGTTTAGTACATGTATATGTCATGTATTGTTATATGTCATTGTTATCTTCTGTATCTCAGACCTGTCTGTCTTGTTTAGTACATGTATATGTTACTGTACTGTTATATGTCCAAGTAGTACATGTATATGTTAGTGTACGGTTATATGTCCTTGTTATTCTCTGTAGCTATATGGGATATATGCACTTGTACCAGTGTTATACAGGTATGTCAGGTCTGTCAGTCTTGTTTAGTACATGTATATGTTACTGTACTGTTATATGTCCATGTAGTACATGTATATGTTACTGTACTGTTATATGTTCTTGTTATTCTGTGTAGCTATATGGGATATATGCACTTGTACCAATGTTATACAGGTCTGTCAGGTCTGTCAGTCTTGTTTAGTTCATGTCTATGTTACTGTACTGTTATATGTCCATGTAGTACATGTATATGTTACTGCACTGTTATATGTCCTTGTTATTCTCTGCAAGTGTATGCGATATATGCACTTGTACCAGTGTTATAGAGGTACCTCGGATCTGTCAGTCCTGTTTAAGTCATGTATGTGTTACTGTACTCCCAGGAACAGCAAACGAAGATCACCACGATGTAAAAAATGTTAAAATTTTATTTAGGAACAACAAGCGCTTTCGCATACGGACTGTATGCTTCTTCAGGTTATAATACTTAATAAAAAATCAAATGCTTATATAGCAAAGACCATCACATAATTTCCCGCTCTTTCTTCATTCAATTAATTAATTAAGCAATAAATCATTCAAACATCTGCTTATTTAATTAAAAAGACATTTCCTTTAAAACTTTCATTTAAAGAACTTTATATTAAAACATATGTATATTGATGCTTTAGCTCACTTCTGAAAAATGAATGTATACTGCTCAATATAAATATATAAATACTTGTTTGAAATGTGAAAACATTCCAAAAGCAAAACAGAACAATGAAAAACTTTGTACTCTTAGAATACAAAAAATATATATATGTAAAGACATATCTAGTTAATGACTGCATGTGTCTATATATATATGTGTATAGCACTGAATATATTGAAAATATACAGTATATATATGAAAAAATGAATATGTGTATACTGAATATAAAAATGTATACCATATATATGAATATAAAAGTATTATCAAAAATATGTGTGAATACATATATATATATATATATATAAATATATAAAGATATATGTAAAAAATATATATGAAAAATATATATAAATCAACCATGAATAACATATTATAATAACCAAATGATCAACCGGTATAAAATGTAACACATTCAGATCACTAAAATCTTTGAGCATATATTGCATTAAAAGATGGTATCATATCAGTCTAAAAATATTAATATTGACTTGATAACTTCATACTAATGTGGTTGATAGAATATTCCCAAACAAAACAGACTAGCTGATGTGGGAATATCAGACTTCTTTTATAGAAATGGAGAAGTTAAATTTCTTAGAGATTCAGATAATGTTTAAACTACCTCGAGGCTAGTACAGATTTTAAACTAACTGTACTATTAAGTCCTGGAGGTATGTGAGCTCTAAGTCTCAAGATCCATTCAAGTTCAATATTTTCTAAATGTCTCATGGTATCCCCTCCTCTTTTTATTCGTCTAACCACTTCTATTACACGAAAGTAAAATCTATGATCATGGTAATCATTTATATGTTTTGCTAGAGCATTGGTCAAAATTGCTTTCCTAATTTCATATGTATGATTGTAAATGCGTTTCTTTAATTTCCTCGTGGTTAGACCTACGTAATATGCCTGGCATTTATCACATGTAGCCAGGTAAATAACATTAAAGGTATCACAATTGGCTTGTGCATTGAAGTAATAATCCTGGCCAAGCCCTGGTATATAAAAATGGGTGTCTGTTGTAATATGTTTGCACATATTACATTTGTTACAGGGTATAGTCCCTGGATGGAATGTTCTATTAATTGTGCTTCCTTTGGTATATCTGTCATTGCACAAAAGTCTCTTTAGATTTTTGCTGTTCTTATAGCAAAAACTAGGTGTACTACCCACAATTTTCTTAATATCCTGATTAACTATTAGAATATTCCAATTTCTTTTTATAATCTGGATAATGTTATGATTGTCATTAGTGTATCTAGTGACAAAAGGAATATATGTCCTAGATTCAAAACAATCAGATGAAAATTGCGACGGATTATGTTCTACGTTAACTCTATCCCTTTTTATAGTTGATTTGAATCTGAATATATATCTATCTTGATTATATGCATCATCAATGAATGACAAAATATCCTTAATAGTTCCATCTACTAAATTCATAGGATATCCTCTCATCAAAAATAGATCCCTCAAATTTAGTATTTCTTGGTTCTTTTGAACCTCATTACTACAAAGCCTACAAACTCTCATATATTGGCTTTTAACTATATTAGCAAAGATGTGTCTAGGATGCCTGCTACTATATTGGAGGATTGCATTCTTCCAGCATTCCTTCCTGTATATCCTAGTAGTTAAGGTAGAATCAACATTAGTGGAAATGGTGACATCCAAAAAACTGATGGATGTGTTAGAATATTCTAGGGTGAATCTCAGAAAATCAGTAGTGGATTCTAGGTATATTCGAAATTCTTGTAGTGAATCGATATCACATCTCCATAACACAAAAATATCATCTACAAAGCGCCTCTATAGCACTATATTTTCTTGATATTTGCTGTTAAAAACATAATGATATTCTCAATTATACATAACAAGGTTAGCGTATGAATTGGCGCAGGGGGTGCCCATGGCAACCCCCCACACTTGTTTGTACAACTTGTTGTTGAAAGAAAAAACATTATTATTAAGTACTAGGTCTAGGAAGGTACCAATGAGGGACTGGGTATCCTTATCAATGGTGGTATTTCTACACATCACTTCCCTAATGGCCTCTATGCCTTGATCATTCGGTATAACTGTGAATAAATTATTGACATCCATTGCTACTAAAAGCAGACGTGATGTCAAGACTGTATCTGGATCAATGAGAGTTAAATCATTTAATAACTGCTGAGTATCTCTCAATATAGTTGGGATACTTTTTACTAGGAGTCCTAATTTAGATTCTAGATAAATGGAAATGTTTTCAGTCAGCCATTTGTTCCCTGCAACTATTGGGCGCAGTGGTGGAGGAAACTGTTGTTTATGTATTTTGGGAAGTCCCTTTATTAACGGAACTAGCGGACATTCAATAAGGCAATAATCATATAACCCCTTAGTCAACTGTCTACACATCAATAAGTCGTACAAAGTGTCATGTACCTGAAAAATTAACCTATCTAGATCTAAATCATTTAAAGTTATATACTTTTCAGTATCGCTTAATAAGTTGTACATCAATTCATTATAAAAAAGGGTATCCATCAAAACGAGGCCACCACCCTTGTCGGCAGGTTTAACAACCAAATCTACATCTTTCTTAAGATTCTTGAGTGCTGTTTTTTCATTATAACTTAGATTATGGTATATGTGACATTTCGTGTTAAAACCTGTAAAATTGGAAAAATAATTATAGAATTCATGTTCACAAACTTGTACAAAGCAATTAATAGTAGCTAGAATCTCAGGTATATACACGCTTGGTTTCTTAAAGTAATCTATAGTCCGCTGAGCAGTCTCAGGTTTATCTTTAAACAGCAATTTCAACGACACATTTCTGGAGAACATTCGTAAGTCTATTAGCAATTCCGATAAACTGCTCGACTGTGATGGAACAAATGACAAGCCTCTATTTAAAAGGCTGGTTTCATATTCATTAAGTGATCGACTAGATAAATTAAAAAGTAAGTCAGTTAGTTCCTTTGTTTTCTCCTTACCTCTGCATTTTCTTCGGAGTACTTTCTCTTCCTTCTTTCTCTGCTGTTTGATCTGGTTCGGTTCTGTACCCGAAATTTTACAGGAAAGGGTAAAAAACCTTGGTTTACAATGAAGGAACCATCCTTAGGTCTCGCACCCTTCTGCTGTATTGACTGTCTCAGCCCTTCTTGATTAGGTGGTGGTGTATTGACCGGAAAAGAAAGTTCACCTGTGTGTTGGCGCTCTACTTGCGTCATCTCTGTCAATGCAATGACGTTGGTGGAAGGTACAGCATTTAAAGCGGCATTGTCATTCGGAATATGTAAAGATTGAGATATGCTAATATCCGATGACAGAGGAACAGTGGGGGGATGCCGGTTGTTGGTATTAGTAGCATTAAACTTCGGCAAAGACAAAAATCTGGCCCGTTACAAAGTCATGGTAATCTCTGACTAACTTCTTATGCTTAGTTTGCTGGAGTCTTTCGCTGAAAGCCATGACTTGTAGATACATTGCATCAACTTTCTTTATGTATATTTCCCCTTTAAAATTATCGCTCAAATTCTTATGTTGTTCTTCTACCTTAGCAGTCAGTTCTCGCTCTATAGGTGTAAAGTAGTTAATAAGAAGATTGATGTACTGTTTGCTAAAGGCGATATTAAGCTCCTGCCATTGTTTTAATAACTGGGGATGTGAGTCACCATATGTCGGCATACATAAGATGCGCATCCCTCTGGGAATCACATTAAAATGAAGACAGGCCTCCAGATGGCGTCTTTGCCAAACTAGTTTATACAGTTTGTATAGGTTGTTTTCTAGATCTCTAAGATTAAGGATAAACTCTCTATGGTCAACAACAGTACCTGAGCTGATATCAGCTGATGGAAATCTGTCCAGATCTAGACTTAAAAGTGGATTCGTCTGTTGATCAATGATGTCCTTCCACTTATTCATATTATCTTTAGAAATAGGGTTATAATCCAACTCAACAGAACTGTTATCCATCGTGTGATAATAATACGAACCCAATATAACCACAAATATCAGCAGAATCAAGGTGATTACCATCCAAGGATCTCGGTTTGTAAAAGCCAATAAAGTCCCAGGAACACCAAACGAAGATCACCATGATGTAAAAAATGTTAAAATTTTATTTAGGAACAACAAGCGCTTTCGCTTCTTCAGGTATGCTTCTTCAGGTTATAATACTTAATAAAAAATCAAATGCTTATATAGCAAAGACCATCACATAATATCCCGCTCTTTCTTCATTCAATTAATTAATTAAGCAATAAATCATTCAAACATCTGCTTATTTAATTAAAAAGACATTTCCTTTAAAACTTTCATTTAAAGAACTTTATATTAAAACATATGTATATTGATGCTTTAGCTCACTTCTGAAAAATGAATGTATACTGCTCAATATAAATATATAAATACTTGTTTGAAATGTGAAAACATTCCAAAAGCAAAACAGAACAATGACTAACACATGAAAAACTGTGTACTCTTAGAATACAAAAAATATATATATGTAAAGACATATCTAGTTAATGACTGCATGTGTCTATATATATATATGTGTATAGCACTGAATATACTGAAAATATGCAGAGTATATATATATATATGAAAAAATGAATATGTTTATACTGAATATAAAAATGTATACCAATATATGAATATAAAATGTATACCATATATATGAATATAAAAGTATTATCAAAAATATGTGTGAATACATATATATATAAATATATAAAGATATATGTAAAAAAAATATATGAAAAATATATATAAATCAACCATGAATAACATATTATAATAACCAAATGATCAACCGTTTATATGTCATTGTTATTCTCTGTTGGTGTATGTGATACATGCACTTGTGCCAGTGTTACAGAGGTATCTCAGATCTGTCAGCCTTGTTTAGTACATGCCTGTGTTACTGTACAGTTAAATGTCCATGTAGTACATGTATATGTTACTGTACTATTATATGTCCTTGTTACTCTCTGTAGGTGTATGTGATATATGCACTTGTCCCGGTGTTATAGAGGTATCTAGTCAGTCTTGTTTAGTACATGTATATTTTATTCTACTGTTATATGTCCATGTAGTACATGTACATGTTACTGTACTGTTATATGTCCTTGTTATTCTGTTTAGCTGTATGTGATATATGCACTTGTACCAGTGTTATAGAGGTATCTCAGGTCTGTCAGCCTTATTTAGTACATGTATATGTTACTGTACTGTTATATGTCCATGTAGTACATGTATATGTTACTGTACTGTTATATGTCCTTGTTATTCTCTGTAGCTGTATGTGATATATGCACTTGTACCAGTGTTAAAGAGGTATGCCAGGTCTGTCAGTCATGTTTAGTACATGTATATGTGACTGTACTGTTATACGTCCTTGTTATTCTCTGTATCTCAGATCTGTCAGTCTTGTTTAGTACATGCATGTGTTAATGTACTTTTATATGTCTATGTAGCATGTCTATGTATATGTTACTGCACTGTTATATGTCCTTGTTATTCTCTGTAGGTGTATGTGATACATGCACATGTTACCAGTGTTATAGAGGTATCTCAGATCTGTCAGTCTTGTTTACTACATGTTTATGTCACTGTACTGTTATATGTCCATGTAGTACATGTATTTGTTACTGTACGATTTTAAGTCATTGCTGTTCTCTGTAGGTGTATGTGATATATTTACTTGTACCAGTGTTACAGAGGTATGTCCGATCTGTCAGTCTTGTTTAGTACATGTATATGTTACTGTACTGTTATATGTCCTTGTTATTCTCTGTATCTCAGATCTGTCAGTCTTGTTTAGTACATGCATATGTTACTGTACTGTTATCTGTCTGTATTACATGTATATGTTACTGTACAGTTCTATGTCCATGTAGTACATGTATATGTTACTGTACTGTTATATGTCATTGTTAATCTCTGTAGGTGTATGTGATACATGCACGTGTTACCAGTGTTATATAGGTATCTCAGATCTGTCAGACCTGTTTAGTACATGTATATGTTACTGTACTGTTGTATGTCCATGTAGTACATGTATATGTTACTCTAGTGATATATGTCCTTGTTGTTCTCTGTAGCTCGATGTGATATATGCACTTGTACCAGTGTTATAGAGGTATCTCAGGTCTGTCAACCTTATTTAGTACATGTATATTTTACTATACTGTTATATGTCCATGTAGTACATGTATATGTTACTGTACTGTTATATGTTCTTGTTATTCTCTGTAGCTGTTTGCGATATATGCACTTGTACCAGTGTTATAGAGGTATCTCAGATATGTCAGTCCTGTTTAGTACATGTATATGTTACTGCACTTTTATATGTCCTTGATATTATCTGCAAGTATATGTGATATATGCACTCTTACCAGTGATATAGATGTATCTCAGATCTGTCAGTCTTGTTTTGTACATGTATATGTTACTGTACTGTTATATGTCCATGCAGTACATGTATATATTACTGTACGGTCATATGTCCTTGTTATTCTCTGTAGCTGTATGCGATATATGCACTTGTACCAGTGTTACAGAGGTATCTCAGATCTGTCAGTCTTAAGTACATGTATATGTTGCTGTACTGTTATATGTCTTGTAGTACATTTATATGTTACTGTACTGTTATATGTCCATGTAGTACATGTATATGTTACTGTGCTGTTATATGTTATTGATATTCTCTGTAGGTGCATGTGATACATGCATGTGTTACCAGTGTTATAGAGGTATCGCAGATCTGTCAGTCTTATTTAGTACATGTATATGTCACTGTACTGTTATATGTCCATGTAGTACATGTATTTGTTACTGTACGGTTATAAGTCATTGTTATTCTCTGTAGGTGTATGTGGTACATGCACTTGTGCCAGTGTTACAGAGGTATCTCAGATCTGTCAGCCTTGTTTAGTACATGTAAATGTTATTGTACTGTTATATGCCCTTGTTATTCTCTGTATCTCAGATCTGTCATTCTTGTTTAGTCCATGTATATGTTACTCTACTGTTATCTATCTGTATTACATGTATATGTTACTGTACTGTTCTATGTCCATGTAGTACATGTATATGTTACTGTACTGTTATATGTCATTGTTAATCTCTGTAGGTGTATGTGATACATGCATGTGTTACCAGTGTTATATAGGTATATCAGATCTGTCAGACTTGTTTAGTACATGTATATCTTACTGTAATGTTATATGTCCATGTAGTACATGTATATGTTACTCTAGTGATATATGTCTTTGTTATTCTCTGTAGTTTGATGTGATATATGCACTTGTACCAGTGTTATAGAGGTATCTCAGGTCTGTTAGCCTTATTTAGTACATGTATATGTTACTATACTGTTATATGTCCATGTAGTGCATGTATATGTTACTGTACTGTTATATGTCCTTGTTATTCTCTGTAGCTGTATGTGACATATGCCCTAGTACCAGTGTTATAAAGGTATCTCAGATCTGTCAGTCCTGTTTAGTACATGTATATGTTACTGTACTGTTATATGTCCTTGTTATTCTCTGTAGGTGTATGTGATATATGCACTTGTTACCAGTGATGTAGAGGTATCTCAGATTTGTCAGACCTGTTTAGTACATGTATATGTTACTGTACTGTTATATGTCTTTGCTACTCTCTGTAAGTGTATGTGATATACACACTTGTGCCAGTGTTATACAGGTATCTCAGATCTGTCAGTCTTGGTTAGTCCATGTATATGTTACTGTACTGTTATATGTCCTTGTTACTCTCTGTAGGTGTATGGATATATGCACTTGTTGCCACTGTTATAGAGTTATGTCAGGTCTGTCAGTCTGGTTTAGTACATGTATGTGTTACTGTACTGTTATATGTCCTTGTTATTCTCTGTAGCTGTATGTGATATATGCACTTCCTACCAGTGTTATAGAGGTATCTCAGATCTGTCAGTCTTGTTTAGTACATGTGTATGTTACTGTACTGTTATATGTCCTTGTTTAGTACGTGAATATGTTATGTACTGTTATATGTCCATGTAGTACATGTCTATGTTACTGTACTGTTATATGTCCTTGTTATTCTCTGTATCTCAGATCTGTCAGTCCTGTTTAGTACATGTATATGTTACTGTACTGTTATATGTCCTTGTTATTCTCTGTATCTCAGATCTATCAGTCTTGTTTAGTACATGTATATGTTACTGTACTGTTATATGTCTTGCAGTACATGTATATGTTACTGTACTGTGATATGTCCATGTAGGTTCATAGGTTCATAGGTTCATACAAGGCTATCTTCCCTATGGCATTTATAAGCCTAGCCAGAGTGTGTTTGGCTTTCGCCACCCATTTTAAATTAATTTTGCTATGCCCTTTTTGGAGATTAGTATACTGTGCCTCTGTCTAACAGTGACACAGAAGTGATACCCGGGTAAAAACCTGATCTCCCATCCACTCATCAAGATTCCTCTTGAAGAGAGTCAATGAGGGACTCTGCCTAACCTGGACTGGGATTTTATTCCAGAGTGAAGGGAGCCTCTGGGTTATGAATCTGTCCCTCCAGCATGTCCTATTTATTTCAGTGCTGAGGTTCAAGTCTCTCAAGCTTGTAACTCAATGGGATTTGGATTTTCTGAGGTTCAGCATGTCCATTAATTCCGGGTTGGACATGACTTTATACGTCAGGCACAGATCACCTCTGAGCAGGTGGTATGCCGCTGAGTAGAGCTGGAGTTTCTTTAACCAGGCAGCATATGGCATCTGTTTGAGCCCTTTGATCCTCTTGGTGAGGTACTTTTGGGGTCTTTCCAGTTGCTGCATGTGTCTGGTAAGGTACATCCCAAAAGGGGCATTGTACTCAATTATGGGCCTGATGAGGGATGAGGAAAGAGGCACGATGACCTCCCCTGATCTAGATGTGAATCCCTTCATGATTAGGTGGGCTATATAAAATGTTTTTCTAACCACTTTGGCCACGTGGTTGTCAAATGAGAGATTGATATCAACTTGGGTCCCCAGGTCCCTAATTACTTCTTCTGTACTTAATGGATTACCACGTATGTGGTAATTTGTGGACACTTTGTTTTTGCCAGAGGGGATGACTATACACTTTTTGGTGTTTAGCTTGAGGCCATGGCTCTGGCACCAGTTGTCTGTTTCTATGAGGCCCTTTTGCAGGATGCTTGTGTCGGCTGGAGAGTTTCCATTATGTCACCAGTTTGCAGTCATCTGCGAACTTGGCCAGCCACAGTCCTTCCGTGTTGGCCTGTACCTCTGAGAAATATATACCGAACAAGAGAGGTCCCAGGACTGAGCCTTGTGGGATGCCACTTGTAACTGGTTTGGAGTCTGACATGGCTCCAGCAATTCTAACCATGTGGGTTCTGTCCTTGAGCCAGTTTGCAACCCATCTAGTGACATAGGGGTTTATATTTAAGCTTCTGAGCTTATCTTTAATGCCCGAGTGGGGTATTGTATCGAAGGCTTTTGCGAGGTCCAGGTAGGTTGTGTGGACCACCTTCCCCTCGTCAATGGCCTTGGTGACTGTTTCAAAGAAATCAACCAGGTTTAAGAGACAGGATCTGCCCTTAACAAAGCTGAACTGGGTAGGATCCAGTGTCTGTAGGTCCCCAATATCTTTATTTATGAGGTCCATGATGGTCCTTTCCATAGCTTTGCAGACCAATCTAGTCAGGCTTATGGGGTGATAGTTTCCAGGATCCGTTGAGGCACCACCTTTGTGGAGAGGGACCACTGTTGCTGTACGCCACTCTTTGGGTACATATCCTGTAGTAAGGCTGAGATTGAACAGTAGTTTTATGTTTGGGTTAAGCTCTTCTTGGAGTTCATGTAGGACGCAGCCTGGGACACCGTCTGTTCCCATTGATGCTGTGTTTTTTGCTTTGGAGAGGGTGGCTCTTACCTGAGCATCTGAGATGTCAGGGGGGCAGCATTCTGTTGGGATAGATATTTGCCCTTTTGGTGGGGGGGGGGGTTTGCGCTGGACCTGTCAGCTAGGATGTTGGAAATGTCTGTGGGTTCGGTGTATTTTTTGTCATTTTGGACTAATTCTGAGCATATCTTGGAATTCCCACCCAGGTTCCTAACATAAGTAAAGAAAGCCTTGTGATTATCCTTAGTGTCCTGTGCAATTTTTCTCTCAAAGTTGGCCTTAGACTTTATGAGTGCCCGTAGTTTTTTGCTAATACTGATCAGAGATTCCTTCCCTTTTTGGGATTTTGCTCTATCATGTAGTAGCTTCCTCCTTCTATTGTATAGTTTGTTTATGGCTGGGGTCCACGTGTAGTACATGTATATGTTACTGTACTGTTTTATATCATTGTTATTCTCTGTAGGTATATGTGATACATGCACGTGTTACCAGTGTTATAGATGTATCTCAGATCTATCAGTCTTGTTTAGTACATGTATATGTTACTGTACTGTTATATGTCCATGAAGTACATGTATATGTTACTGTATGATTATATGTCATTGTTATTCTCTGGAGGTGTATGTTGATACATGCAGGTGTACCAGTGTTACAGAGGTATCTCACATCTGTCAGTCTTGTTTAGTACATGTATATGTTACTGTACTGTTATATGTCCTTGTTATTCTCTATAGCTGTATGTGATATATGCACTTGTTACCAGTGTTATAAAAGTATCTCAGATCTGTCAGTCCTGTTTAGTACATGTATATGTTACTGTACTGTTATATGTCTTGTAGTACATGTATATGTTACTGTACTGTTATATGTCCATGTACTACATGTATATGTTACTGTACTGTTATATGTCCTGGATAGAGAACAGATGGCTTAGTGGTTAAGGTCTTCACCTCCAATGCACAAGGTACAAGGTTGGATCCTGACCTCCGACTAATGCCTGTTTGGAGTTTGCGTGTTCTCTCTGTGTCTCAGTGGGGTTTCTTCCATGTCCAAAAAACATGCTGAGTGTTTCCATCTCAAACTCACCAATGAATGGAGCTGTGGGCAGCAGCACAGACTCTACATGGTGCCCAATGGGGGGAAGAGTTGTAAAAAGACCAATTGCTTTGGGCATCTATTGTGGTGCACAGTATTCTCAAGATAGGAGAACACGGATCACAAACTGCGTGCCGTGGCAGGGCTAGCCACTCAACGGTGTAAAATATGGCTCTAGGTGATTCGGTCATGTTGACTGTCGCCAAAAAAATGGGCATGAGTAGTTACCAGTGATAAGTGGGTTGAGGACCCGACCTACTTTCCGACCCATGCCAGGGACCCATGCTAATGGTGGAAGGGGTATATGTGTCCCTATTGGCCAGTGTGCGCCTGCCATAAAAAAAAAAGCCCAGCAGCCCTGGGTCAATAGGCTACTGGCTGGCCGGTGTCTAGTTGCCCAGCCTGGGTTACCTGGGATAGCTCTGTTGAGTGAAAGCTGGACATAAAACCAACCAACCTGCCAAATATGAACTGAGAATTGCTACGCTTAATGTAGGTTCACTGACAGGACGCAGCTTAGAAGTGGATGACATGATGATATGGAGGAGGCTGGACATCCTATGTATCCAAGAGATGAGATGGAAGGGCAATGCAACAAAGCCACTTGGCTTGGGATCCAGACTCTACTACTCAGGTGGTGGACAGGCTAGAAATGGTGTAGGAATTGTGGTGAGACAGAGGCTTCAGAAGGCAGTGCAGGATGTCATCAGAATTAGTGACAATCTCATGGCAATCAAACTCCAGCTTAATAATAGGACAGTGTTCATAATCTCAGCCTGTGCCACACAGCAAGGTTGTGATAGTGAAGATAAGAGTGCACTCAGGCAGCAGTTGCTGGACCTACTAGATAAAGCAGGACTATGTGAAATTGTATTAATAATGGGTGACTTGAATGCACATATCGGGACAGACAGAACAGGATATGAGGACTGCCTGGGTCACATGGGTGGGGCAACAGGAATAAGGAAGGAGAAGCCATTCTAGACTTCTGTCTGGCAAATGGCTTGATAGTAGCCAACACATGGTTCAGAAAGAGAGACAGTCACAAGATCACATACAAGAGTAGCCAACATGCAACTCAGACAGACTTCCTCCTAGTAAGAAAAAGACATTGGAGTAGAATCCGTGACTGCAAAGTCATCCCCAGTGAAACAGTCGGTTCACAGCATAAACCAGTAGTTGCCACAATCAGCTGCAAGCAGTGGTCAGAGAAGGCTCTAAGGTCAACAGAGACCAGGCTGAAGACCTGGAAGTTGACTGGAGAGAAAGTACAGCAGTTCAAGGAATTACTCAGGGCTCTAGCACCCCAAGAAGAGGAGGAAATAGGTGGAGTTGAAGAAGAATGGCAGCGCCTAAAAACAGCATGTGTTAGGACTACAGAAAAGATATGTGGCTGAGCCAGGTATGGAAATAAGGTACATAAGGAAAGCTGGTGGTGGAATGCAGAAGTGCAGGAAGTAATCAAAAGAAAGAAGGAGTGCAGGAAGAAGTGGGAGATTGAAAAGACTGACCAAGCTAGGAAGGGCTACTGGTTGGCTAACAAAGAAGCTAAGAAAGAAGTTGCAATAGCAAAGAATAGGGCATCAGAGGCACTCTATCAGCTTTTGGAAAGTGACTCAGTAAGGGGCACAAAGAAACTATACCAGGTTGCAAGGCAAAGACAGAAAGATAAAGAAGATAGTCAGACACCCTTTATAAGGGATTCCAGCAACAACCTGCTTACCAACCCACAGGACATCCAAGGCTGATGGAAGGAGTATATCCAGCAGCTTCTGAATGAAGAAATCCCCACAGAAGCGGTACTGCCCCAGAAACAGCCTACAATGAGTGTAGTAGAGGATCCCAGCTTAGAAGAAGTAAGAGCAGCACTAAGGAAAATGAAGTCAGGGAAAGCAGCAGGCTCAGATGAGGTCACAGCAGATATGATAAAGATGCTGGGTGAGCTAGGGGAGATATGTCTCCTGAGGGTACTAATTGCAGTGTGGAGAGAAAGGCGTATCCCAGATGACTGGAGAATAAGCATACTCATGCCAGTGTACAAGAATAAAGGGGACATCCACAACTGTGGACAGTACAGAGGCATCAAACTCCTACCACATTGTATGAAAGTTCTGGAGAGGGTGATTGATAAACGTATATGCAGAATAGTAGAATGTAAGATGGGAGATGAACAGTTCGGATTCAGATCAGGATGCAGCACAATTGACCTGATGTTTGCATTGAGACAGATACTTTAGAAGAAACTAGAGAAGAGGAGAAAGTCAAACTGGGCTTTCCTAGACTTGGAGAAAGCATATGACAAGGTTCCAAGAAAGCTGATCTGGGCAGTACTGCGGTGGTTTGAAGTCCCAGAAACATTGGTAGAATTAGTACAGGCTATGTACAAGGACCCAGTGTCTCAAGTACAAACAGTGTTTGGCCTCACTGAGGGGTTCCCAGTGGGAGTGGGTGTACACCAGGGTTTAGCTCTGAGCCCACTGCTGTTCATACTGGTAATGGACTACATCAGCAAACAGGTTGGAGAGGTCAGAGCAACAAAGCTGCTGTATGCAGATGATGTGGCAGTACAGGCTGACTCTGAGCTAGAACTTCAGCAAAGGATAGGAGAATGGAATGCAAATCTGAATGCACATGGTATGAAACTAAGCAGAGATAAGACAGTGGTAATGGCAGCAAATTGGGGAAATCAGAAAAAGCTGAGAATAGAGATAGAAGGGAAGATAGTGGAACAGGTAAACAGCTTCAACTATCTGGGAGGGGTAGTTGAGGTGAAGGGTAGTCTGAATGAAGAGGTCAAAGCTAGAACCAGTGGGGCTGCAGCCAACTGGCATAGAGTATCAGGTGTAGTCTATGACAGAAGAATGCCAAAGAATCTGAAAAGTAAGGTGTACAAGACAGTGGTGCAACTAGTACTGCTGTATGGTACAGAAACCTGGGCAGTAAAGGCAGAACAGTTGAAGAAGCTAGAGGTGATGGAAATGAAGTGCCTGAGAAAGGTGGTAGGATGTACACTGTGGGACAGGCAAAGAAATGAGGGCATAAGAGTAGAAGCCAAAGTAGCTCCAATTGCAGAAAATATCAAAGAGAACAGATTACAATGGTATGGGCACATGTCTAGAAAAGCAGAAGACAATCTGGTGAGGGAGATTTGGGACAGACAGGAAGAAGGTAAGAGGAAGCGAGGGCATCCAGCAAAGAGGTGGATGGATTGTTTGAAAGAAGATCTGCGACAATCAGGCATGAGTGTTGAAGAAGGCAGGAGAATGGCACTGAATCGAGAGAGTTGGAGACAGTTAATACGATACCCCGACCCCATGTAAATGGGAAAAAGGGGGGTGATGATGATGATGATGACTGTTATATGTCCTTGTTATTCTCTGTAGCTCTTTGAGATATATGCACTTCTTACTGGTGTTATAGAGGTATCTCATGTATGTCAAACTTGTTTAGTATGTGTATATGTCACTGTACAGTTATATTTCCATGTACTACATGTATATGTTACTGTACTGTTATATGTCCTTCTTATTCCCTGAAGCTGAATGTGATATATGCACTTGTACCAGTGTTATAGAGGTATCTCAGATCTGTCAGTCTTGGTTTGTACATGTATATGTTACTGTACTGTTATATGTCCTTGTTACTCTCTGTAGGTGTATGGATATATGCACTTGTACCAGTGTTATACAGGTATCTCAGGTCTGCCAGTCTGGTTTAGTACATGTATATGTTACTGTACTATTATATGTCCTTGTTATTCTCAGTAGCTCAATGTGATATATGCACTTGTACCAGTGTTATAGAGGTATCTCAAGTCTGTCAGCCTTTTTTAGTACATGTATATGTTACTGTACTATTATATGTCCTTGTAGTACCTGCATATGTTACTGTACTTTTATATGTCCTTGTTATTCTCTGTAGCTGTATGTGATATATGCACTTGTACCAGTGTTATAGAGGTATCTCAGATCTGTCAGTCCTGTTTAGTATATGTATATGTTACTGTACTGTTATATGTCCTGGTTTAGTACATGAATATGTTATGTACTGTTATATGTCCTTGTTATTCTCTGTAGGTGTATGTGATATATGCACTTGTTACCAGTGTTATAGAGTTATCTCAGACCTGTCAGTCTTGGTTTGTACATGTATATGTTACTGTACTGTTATATGTCATTGTTATTCTCTGTAGGTGTTTGCTATATATGCACTTGTTACCAGTATTATAGAGGTATGTCAGGTCTTTCAGTCATGTTTAGTACATGTATATGTTACTGTACTGTTATATGTCCATGTAGTACATGTACATGTTACTGTACTGTTATATGTCCTTGTTATTCTCTGCAGGTGTATGTGATATATGCACTTATTACCAGTGTTGTAGAGGTATCTCAGATCTGTCAGTCCTGTTTAGTACATGTATATGTTACAGTACTTTTATATGTCCATGTAGTACATGTATATGTTACTGTACTGTTATATGTCCTTGTTATTCTCTGTAGCTCTCTGTGATATATGCACTTGTACCAGTGTTATAGAGGTAACTCAGATCTGTCAGTCTTGGTTTGTACATGTATATGTTACTGTAGGAGTATATGTCATTGTTACTCTCTGTAGGTTTATGTGATATATGCACTTGTACCAGTGTTACAGAGGTATCTCAGATCTGTGAGTCTTGTTTAGTAAATGTATATGTTACTGTACTGTTATATGTCCTTGTAGTACATGCATATTTTACTATACTGTTTTATGTCCTTGTTGTTCTCTGTAGCTGTATGTGATATATGCACTTGTACCAGTGTAATAGAGGTATCTCATATCTGTTAGTCTTGTTTAATACATGTATATGTTACTGTACTGTTATATGCCTTGTAGTACATGTATATGTTACTGTACTATGTCCATGTAGTGCATGTATATGTTAATGTACTATTATATGTCCTTGTTACTCTCTGTAGGTGTATGTGATATATGCACCTGTACCAGTGTTATAGAGGTATCTCAGATCTGTCAGTCCTTTTTAGTACATGTATATGTTACTGTACTGTTATATGTCCTTCTTATTCTCTGTATCTCAGATCTGTCAGTCTTGTTTAGAACGTTTATGTTACTGTACTGTTATATGTCTTGTAGTACATGTATATGTTACTGTACTGTTATATGTCCATGTAGTACATGTATATGTTACTGTACTGTTTATATGTCCTTGTTATTTTCTGAAGCTGTATCTGATATATGAACTTGATACCAGTGTTATTGAGGTATCTCAGATCTTTCAGACTTGTTTAGTACATGTATATGTTACTGTACTGTTATAGGTCCATGTAGTACATGTATATGTTACTCTACTGTTATATGTCCTTGTTATTCTCTGCAGGTGTACGTGATATATGCACTCTTTCCAGTGATATAGAGTTATCTCAGATCTGTCAGTCTTGGTTAGTACATGTATATGTTACTGTACTGTTATATGTCCTTGTTATTCCCTGTAGCTCTATGTGAAATATGCACTTGTTACCAGTGTTATAGAGGTATCTTAGATCTTTCAGTCATGTTTAGTACATGTATAAGGGTTGGGAGGTTGGCCTAATGGTTAAGGTGTTTGCCTTACAAACACAAGGTGCAGGGTTTGAATCTCACAAGGGATAATTGGCTAGGCTTAAAATGGCTCGCAAGGGCAGTTAGCCTAGTATTAACCTATGAACCTATATGTTACTGTACTGTTAAATGTCCATTTAGTACATTTATATGTTACTGTACTCTTATGTGTCCTTGTTATTCTCTGTAGCTGTATGTGATATATGCACTTGTACCAGTGTTATAGAGGAATCTCAGATTAGTCAGTCTTGTTTAGTACATGTATTTGTTACTGTACTGTTATTTGTCCATGTAGTACATGTATATGTTACTGTACAGTTATATGTCCTTGTTATTCTTTGTAGCTGTATGTGATATATGCACTTGCACCAGTGTTATAGAGGTATGCCAGGTCTGTCAGTCTTGTTTAATACATGTATATGTTACTGTACTGTTATATGTCCTTGTTATTCTGTGTATCTCAGATATATCAGTCTTCTTTAGTACATGTTTATGTTTCTGTACTGTTATATGTCTTGCAGTACATGCATATGTTACTGTACTGTTATATGTCCATGTAGTACATGTATATGTTACTGTACTGTTATATGTCCTTGTTATTCTCTGTAGGTATATGTGATACATGCACGTGTTACCGGTGTTATAGATGTATCTCAGATCTATCATTCTTGTTTAGTGCATGTGTATGTTACTGTACTGTTATATGTCCATGTAGTGCATGTATATGTTACTGTACGATTATATGTCATTGTTATTCTCTGGAGGAGTATGTGATACATGCAGGTGTACCAGTGTTACAGAGGTATCTCACATCTGTCAGTCTTGTCTAGTACATGCATATGTTGCTGTACTGTTAGATGTCCTTATTATTCTCTGTAGCTGTATGTGATATATGCACTTGTTACCAGTGTTATAGAGGTATCTCATATCTGTCAGTCCTGTTTAGTACATGTATATGTTACTGTACTGTTATATGTCCTTGTTATTCTCTGTAGCTGTATGTGATATATGCACTTGTTACCAGTGTTATAGAGGTATCTCATATCTGTCAGTCCTGTTTAGTACATGTATGTGCTTCTGTACTGTTATATGTCCTTGTCATTCTCTGTAGCTGTATGTGATATATGCACTTGTTACCAGTGTTATAGAGGTATCTCATATCTGTCAGTCTTGTCTAGTACATGTATATGTTACTGTGCTGTTATATGTCTTGTAGTACATGTATATGTTACTGTACTGTTATATGTCCATGTAGTACATGTATATGTTACTGTACTGTTATATGTCCTTGTTTTTCTCTATAGCTCTCTTTGATATATGCAGTTCTTACCGGTGTTATAGAGGTATTTCAGATCTGTCAGACTTGTTTAGTACATGTATATGTTACTGTACTGTTATATGTCTTTGTAGTACCTGCATATATTACTGTATTGTTATATGTCCTTGTTATTCTCTGAACCTGTATGTGATATATGCACTTGTTACCAGTGTTATAGAGGTATCTCAGATCTGTCAGACTTGTTTAGTTCATGTATCTCTTACTGTACTTTTATATGTCCATGTAGTACATGTATATGTTACTGTACTGTTATATGTCCATGTACTACATGTATATGTAACTGTACTGTTATATGTCCTTGTTATTCTCTGTAGGTGTATGTGGTATATGCACTTGTACCAGTGTTATAGAGGTATCTCAGATCTGTCAGTCCTGTTTAGTACATGTATATGTTACTGTACTGTTATATGTCCTGATTTAGTACATGAATATGTTATATACTGTTATATTTCCTTGTTATTCTCTGTAGGTGTATGTGATATATGCACTTGTTACCAGTGTTATAGAGTTATCTCAGACCTGTCAGTCCTGGTTAGTACATGTATATGTTACTGTACTGTTATATGTCATTGTTATTCTCTGTAGGTGTATGCTATATATGCCTTTGTTAACAGTGTTATAGAGGTATGTCAGGTCTTTCAGTCATGTTTAGTACATGTATATGTTACTGTACTGTTATATGTCCATGTAGTACAAGTACATGTTACTGTACTGTTATATGTCCTTGTTATTCTCTGTAGCTGTATGTGATATATGCACTTGTACCAGTGTTATATAGGTATCTCAGATCTGTCAGTCCTGTTTAGTACATGTATATGTTACTATACTGTTATATGTCCTTGTTTAGTACATGTATATGTTATGTACTGTTATATGTCCTTGTTATTGTCTGTAGCTGTATGTGATATATGCACTTGTTACCAATGTTATAGAGGTATCTCAGATCTGTCACTCTTTTTTAGTGCATGTATATGTTACTGTACTAACAATATGTCCTTGTTATTCTCTGTATCGCAGATCTGTCAGTCTTGTTTAGTCCATGTATATGTTACTGTATGATTATATGTCATTGTTACTCTCTGTAGGTGTATGTGATATATGCACTTGTACCAGTGTTACAGAGGTATCTCAGATCTGTCAGTCTTGTTTAATACATGTATATGTTACTGTACTGTTATATGTCCTTGTTATTCTCTGTATCTCAGACCTGTCAGTCTTGTTTAGTACATGTTTATGTTACTGTACTATTATATGTCTTGTAGTACATGTTAATGTCACTGTACTGTTATATGACATTGTAGTACATGTATATGTTACTTACTGTTATATGTCCTTGTTACTCTCTGTAGGTGTATGTGATATATGCAACTGTAGCAGTGTTATAGAGGTATCTCAGATCTGTCAGTCCTGTTTATCACATGTATATGTTACTGTACTGTTATATGCCTTTGTTTTGTACATGAATATGTTATGTAGTCTTATATGTCCTTGTTATTTTCAGTAGCTGTATGTGATATATGCACGTGTTACCAGTGTTAAAAAGTTATCTCAGATCTGTCAGTCTTGGTGTGTACATGTGTATGTTACTGTGCTGTTATATGTCATTGTTATTCTCTGTAGCTCTCTTTGATAGATGCACTTCCTACCGGTGTTATAGAGGTATGTCAGGTCTGTCAGTCTTGTTTAGTACATGTATATCTTACTGCATTGTTATATATCCATGTATTACATGTACATGTTACTGTACTGTTATATGTCCTTGTTATTCTCTGTAGCTCTCTTTGATATATGCACTTCTTACTTGTGTTACAGAGGTATGTCAGGTTTGTTAGTCTTGTTTAGTACATGTATATGTTACTGTACTGTTATATGTCCATGTATTACATGTACATGTTACTGTACTGTTATATGTCCTTGTTATTCTCTGCAGGTGTATTTGATGTATGCTGTTGTTACCAGTGTTTTAGAGGTATCTCAGATCTGTCAGTCCTGTTTAGTACATGTATATGTTACTGTACTGTTATATGTCCATGTAGTACATGTATATGTTACTGTACTGTTATATGTCATTGTTATTCTCTGTAGGTGTATGTGATACATGCACTTGTACCAGTGTTACAGATTTATCTCACATCTGTCAGTCTTGTTTAGTACATGTATATGTTACTGTACTGTTATACTTCCTTGTTACTCTCTGTAGCTGTATGTGATATATGCACTTGTTACAAGTGTTATAGAAGTATCTCAGATCCGTCAGTCCTGTTTAGTACTTGTATATGTTACTGTACTGTTATATGTCTTGTAGTACATGTATATATATATATATTATTGTTATTCTCTGTAGCTCTCTGTGATATATGCACTTGTTACTGGTGGTATAGAGGTATCTCAGATCTGGCAGACTTGCTTAGTACATGTATATGTTACTGTACTGTTATATATCCTTGTAGTACCTGCAAATGTTACTGTACTGTTATATGTCCTTGTTATTCTCTGAAGCTGTATGTGATATATGCACTTGTTACCAGTGTTATAGAGGTATCTCAGATCTGTCAGACTTGTTTAGTACATGTATACGTTACTGTACTGTTATATGTCCATGTAGTACATGTATATGTTACTGTACTGTTATATGTCCTTGTTATTCTCTGTAGCTCGATGTGATATATGCACTTGTACCAGTGTTATAGAGGTATTTCAGGTCTGTCACCCTTTTTAGTGCATGTATATGTTACTGTACTGTTATATGTCCATGTAGTACATGTATATGTTACTGTACTATTATATGTCCTTGTTACTCTCTGTAGGTGTATGTGATATATGCACTTCTCCCAGTGTTATAGAGGTATCTCAGATCTGTCAGTTTTGGTTTGTACATGTATATGTTACTCTACTTTTATATGTCCTTGTTACTCTCTGTAGGTGTATGTGATATATGCACTTGTCCCAGTGTTATAGAGGTATCTTGTCAGTCCTGTTTAGTACATGTATATTTTATTCTACTGTTATATGTCCATGTAGTACATGTACATGTTACTGTACTGTTATATGCCCTTGTTATTCTCTGCAGGTGTATGTGATATATGCAGTTGTTACCAGTGTTGTAGATGTTTCTCAGCTCTGTCAGTCCTGTTTAGTACATGTATATGTTACTGTACTGTTATATGTCCTTGTTTAGTACATGAATATGTTATGCACTGTTATATGTCCTTGTTATTCTCTGTAGATGTATGTGATATATGCTCTTGTTACCAGTGTTATACAGGTATGTCAGGTCTGTCAGTCTTGTTTAGAACACGTATATGTTACTGTACTGTTATATGTCTTTGTTATTCTATGTGGCTGTATGTGATATATGCACTTGTACCAGTGTTATAGAGGTATCTTTGATATGTCAGTCCTGTTTAGTTCATGCATATGTTACTGTATTGTTATATGTCCTTGTTATTCTCTGCAAGTGTATGTGATATATGCACTCTTACCAGTGATAGAGAGGTATCTCAGATCTGTCAGTCTTGTTTAGTACATTTGTATGTACTGTACTGTACTGTTATATGTCCTTTTTATTTTTATTCCCTGTAGCTCTATGATATATATGCACTTGTTACCAGTGTTATAGTGGTATCTTCGATTTGTGACTATTGTTTAGTACATGTATATGTTACTGTACTGTTATATGTTATTGTTATTGCCTGTATCTCCGATCTTTCAGTCCGGTTTAGTACATGTAGATGTTACTGTACTGTTATATGTCCATGTAGTACATGTATATGTTACTGTACTGTTATATGCCCTTGTTATTCTCTGTAGCTGTATGTGATATATGCACTTGTAGCAGTGTTATAGAGGAATGTCAGGTCTGTCAGGCTTGTTTAGTACATGTATGTGTTACTGTACTGTTATATGTCCATGTAGTGCATGTATATGTTACTGTACTGTTATATGTCCTTGTTATTCTCTGTATCTCAGATCTGTCAGTCTTGGTTAGTCCATGTATATGTTACTGTATGATTATATGTCACCGTTACTCTCTGTAGGTGTATGTGATATATGTATTCTTACCAGTGTTACAGAGGTATCTCAGATCTGTCAATCTTGTTTAGTACATGTATATGTTACTGTACTGTTATATGTCCTTGTAGTACATGTATATGCTACTGTACTGTTATATGTCCTTGTAATACATGCATATTTTACTATATTGTTATATTCCTTGTTATTCTCTGTATCTCAGACCTGTCAGTCTTGTTTAGTACATGTATATGTTACTGTACTGTTATCTATCTGTATTACATGTATATGTTACTGTACTGTTCTATGTCCATGTAGTACATCTATATGTTACTGCACTGTTGTATGTCCTTGTTACTCTCTGTAGCTGTATGTGATATATGCACTTGTACCAGTGTTATAGAGGTATGTCAGGTCTGTCAGTCTTGTTTAGTTCATGTATATGTTACTGTACGTTATATGTCCATGTAGTACATGTGTATGTTACTGTACTGTTATATGTCCTTGTAGTACCTGCATACGTTATTGTACGGTTATGTGTCCTTGTTATTCTCTGTACCTGTATGTGATATATGCACTTGTACCAGTGTTATAGAGATATCTCAGATCTGTCAGTCCTGTTTAGTACATGTATATGTTACTGTACTGTTATATGTCCATGTAGTACATGTATATGTTACTGTACTGTTATATGTCCTTGTTATTCCCTGAAGCTGAATGTGATATATGCACTTGTACCAGTGTTATAGAGGTATCTCAGATCTGTCAGTCTTGGTTTGTACATCTATATGTTACTGTACTGTTATATGTCCTTGTTACTCTCTGTAGGTGTATGTGATATATGCGCCTGTACCAGTGTTATAGAGGTATCTCAGATCTGTCAGTCTTGGTTTTTACATGTATATGTTACTGTACTGTTATATGTCCTTGTTACTCTCTGTAGGTGTATGTGATATATGCGCCTGTACCAGTGTTATAGAGGTATCTCAAATCTGTCAGTCCTGTTTAGTACATGTATATGTTACTCTACTGTTTTATGTCCTTGTTTTTCTCTGTAGCTGTATGTGATATATGCACTTGTTACCAGTGTTATACAGGTATGTCAGGTCTGTCAGTCTTGTTTAGTACACATATATGTTACTGTACTGTTATATGTCCTTGTAGTACATGTGTATGTTTCTGTACTGTTATATGTCTTTGTTATTCTATGTAGCTGTATGTGATATATGCTCTTGTACCAGTGTTATAGAGATATCTTTGATATGTCAGTCCTGTTTAGTACATGTATATGTTACTGTATTGTTATATGTCCTTGTTATTCTCTGCAAATGTATGTGATATATGCACTCTTATCACTGGATAGAGAGGTATCTCAGATCTGTCAATCTTGTTTAGTACATCTGTATGTACTGTACTGTACTGTTATATTTCCTTTTTATTCCCTGTAGCTCTATGATATATATGCACTTGTTACCAGTGTTATAGAGGTATCTTAGATTTGTCACTATTGTTTAGTACATGTATATGTTACTGTACTGTTATATGTTATTGTTATTGTCTGTATCTTAGATCTTTCAGTCCAGTTTAGTACATGTAGATGTTACTGTACTGTTATATGTCCATGTAGTGCATGTATATGTTACTGTACTGTTATATGTCCTTGTTATTCTCTGCAGCTGTATTTGATATATGCATTTGTACCAGTGTTATAGATGTATCTCAGATCCCTCAGTCTTGTTTAGTACATGTATATGTTACTGTACTGTTATATGTCCATGTAGTACATTTATATGTTACTGTACTGTTATATTTCTTTGTTATTCTCTGTATCTCAGATCTGCCAGTCCTGGTTAGTCCATGTATATGTTACTGTACTGTTATATTTCCTTGTAGTACATGTATATGTTACTGTACTGTTATATGTCATTGTAGTACATGCATATTTTACTATACTATGTCCTTGTTATTCTCTGTATCTCAGACCTGTCAGTCTTGTTTAGTACAAGTATGTATTACTGTACTGTTATATGTCCATGTAGTATATGTATATGTTACTGTACTATTATATGTCTTTGTTATTCTCTGTAGCTGTATGTGATATATGCACTTGTACCAGTGTTATAGAGGTATGTCAGGTCTGTCAGTCTTGTTTAGTTCATGTATGTGTTACTGTACTGTTATATGTCCATGTAGTACATGTATATGTTACTGTACTGTTATATGTCCTTGTAGTACCTGCATATGTTACTGTACTTTTATATGTCCTTGTTATTCTGTGTACCTGTATGTGATATATGCACTTGTTAAAAGTGTTATACAGGTATGTTAGGTCTGTCAGGCTTGTTTAGTACATGTATATGTTACTATACTGTTATATGTCCTTGTAGTACCTGCATATGTTACTGTACTGTTATATGTCCTTGTTATTCTCTATAGCTGTATGTGATATATGCATGTATTACCAGTGTTATAGAGGTATGTCAGGTCTGTCAGTCTTGTTTAGTACATGTATATGTTACTGTACTGTTATATGTCCTTGTTATTCTCTGTAGCTGTATGTGATATATGCACTTGTACCAGTGTTATAGAGGTATGTCAGGTCTGTCAGTCCTGTTTAGTACATGTATATGTTACTGTACTGCTATATGTCCTTGTTATTCTCTGTAGTTGTATGTGATATATGCACTTGTACCAGTTTTATAGATGTATCTCAGATCTGTCAGTCCTGTTTAGTACATGTATATGTTACTGTACTGCTATATGTCCTTGTTATTCTCTGTAGTTGTATGTGATATATGCACTTGTTACCAGTGTTATTGTTATCTCAGATCTGTCAGTCTTAGTTTGTACATGTATATGTTACTGTACTGCTATGTGTCATTGTTATTCTCTGTAAGTGTATGGGATATATGCACTTGTTACCAGTGTTATAAAGATATGTCAGGTCTGTCAGTCTTTTTAGTACATGTATATGTTACTGTACTGTTATATGTCCTTGTTATTCTCTGTAGTTGTATGTGACATATGCACTTGTACCAGTGTTATAGAGGTATCTCAGATCTGTCACTCCTGTTAAGTACATGTATGTGTTATTGTACTGTTATATGTCCTTGTTATTCTCTGCAAGTGTATTTGATATATGCACTCTTACCAGTGATATAGAGGTATCTCAGATCTGTCAGTCCTGTTTAGTACATGTATATGTACAGTACTGTTATATGTCCTTGTTATTCTCTGCAGGTGTATGTGATATATGCACTTGTTACCAGTGTTACAGAGGTATCTGAGATCTGTCGGTCTTGTTTAGTACATGTATATGTTACTGTACGGTTATATGTCCTTGTTATTCTATGTATCTGAGATCTGTCAGTCCTGTTTAGTACATGTATATGTTACTGTACTTTTATACGTCCATGTAGTACATATATATGTTACTGCACTGTTATATGTCCATGTAGTACATGTATATGTTACTTTAATGTTATATGTCCTTGTTATTCTCTGTAGCTGTATGTGATATATGCACTTGTACCAGTGTTAGAGAGGTATATCAGGTCTGTCAGTCTTGTTTAGTACATGTATATGTTACTGTACTGTTATATGTCCATGTAGTACATGTATATGTTACTGTACTGTTATATGTCCTTTTTATTCTCTGGAAGTCTATGTGATATATGCACTTGTACTAGTGATATAGACGTTTCTCAGATCTGTCAGTTTTGTTTAGTACATGTATATGTTAATGTAATGTTATATGTCCTTTTTATTCTCTGTAGCTCTATGTGATATTTGCACTTGTACCAGTGTTATAGAAGAATCTCAGATCTGTCAGTCTTGTTTAGTACATGTATGTGCTTCTGTACTGTTATATGTCCTTGTCATTCTCTGTAGCTGTATGTGATATATGCACTTGTTACCAGTGTTATAGAGGTATCTCATATCTGTCAGTCTTGGTTTGTACATGTATATGTTACTGTACTGTTATATGTCCTTGTTATTCCCTGTAGGTGTATGTGATATATGCCTTGTTACCAGTGTTGTAGTGGTATCTCAGATCTGTCAGTCCTGCTTAGTACATGTATATGTTACTATACTGTTATATGTCCTTGTTTAGTACATGTGTATGTTTTTGTACTGTTATATGTCCTTGTTATTCTCTGTATCTCAGATCTGTCAGTCTGTTTAATACATGTATGTGTTACTGTACTGTTATATGTCCATGTAGTACATGTATGTTACTGTACTGTTATATGTCCTTGTTATTCTCTGTAACTGTATGTGATATTTGCACTTGTACCAGCCTTATAGAGGTATGTCAGGTCTGTCAGGCTTGTTTAGTACATGTATATGTTACTGTACTGTTATATGACCTTGTTATTCTCTGTAGCTGTATGTGATATATGCCCTTCCTTCCAGTGTTATAGAGGTATCTGAAATCTGTCAGTCCTGTTTAGAATATGTATATGTTACTGTACTATGTCCTTCTTATTCTCTGTAGTTTTATCTCCATGTATGAACAGGATGCTTTCCAATAAGTTATATCTCAATTGGTTATGAAAATATGGATTAAAATTTACATGGCAAAGATTGGTTGATCCCTCTATCACACTATTTCTTACGGGAACAATATGAGTGGCAGGGATGCAGCACAATTCTCACTTCATGCCTTACATTCAGAAGCAAAATGTCTGAAAAAATAAATAGCCAGACAGCACACGAAAAAATAAATAAAAAGCAGGGCTGATTCGGTCAGCAGTCTGTGCTATCACGTTATAAGACAGATAATCTGGAAACAGATAAATGTGATCTACAATGCACGTGTGCATTTTTGAAGTACACTTAAACATGCTTTTATTTACTTATCTATTTATTTTATAACTTGGTAAATCAATTAGGTATTTATCTATTCTTTTTATATTAAAACATGCATTTTTTTACTCATCTATTGTTTTTATAACTTGGTAAATAAATCAGACCACAGTGATGCATTTCCACTTTTATCTATTTCCACTATTATCTATGTACAAGGCAATATAACTGGGCACCATACCTCCCAACAGTCCAAATTTTTGCAGAATGTCCAGATTTTTGCCTTATATTTTTGGTCTGTTCATCATAAAATTTGTAGTTTTCTAGCATGTAACTGAGGACTGAAACCAGTAAATAATAAAAGACGAATGTACAGTAATGCATAACATGTTATTCTAGAAACGTTCTCTATTTACGGGACCGTTATTTCAATTCTGACACTATTTTGGGGCTCTTGTTCCCACCATTATTTTTTTCTTTGCTCAGATTTTTTGCACTAAGAGGTTGAGAGGTATGTTGGAATACCTCTCAACCTCTTAGTGTATGTCAGCACCATCCCCCATTCTGGAATTATAGCTATACTCACTAAACTAGGTATAAATCCCAATGTCACAAGATGGGTTGCCAACTGGCTCACGGACAGAACCGACACTATGAAAGTAGCGGATTCCAAATCTGACCTTAAAGCAGTGACAAGTGGAGTACCACAGGGTTCAGTCCTGGATCCTCTCCTGTTTGGTATCTACTTCTCTGAAGTACAAGCTAACACAGAAGGCCTTTGGCTAAAGAAGTTTGCAGATGACTGCAAACTAGGAGCCATAGTCCAAATGATGTGGACAGCCTACAGAAGGGCCTCACTAAGACAGATGCCCGATGTCAGAGCCATGGCCTCAGGCTCAATGCCAAAAAGTGCATTGTCATCCCCTTTGGTAAAAACTCTGTACCCATGAACTACCACCTAGGCAACAGTCTACTTAATGCCAAATGTGTGATAAAAGACCATGGGACCCAGGTGGACAGTAGTCTCTCCTTTGATAATCACATTGCCACAGTAGTCAGGAAATCCTTCTACGTGGCACACCTCATCACAAAAGGGTTCTCAACCAGGAAAAAAAAGGTCATTGTTCCCCTCTACTCGACACTCATTAGACCCATTATAGAGTACAATTCCCCTTTTGGAATGTACCTTACAAGACACTTTCAGCAGCTGGAAAGGCCACAGAAGTACCTCATAAAGAGGATTCCTGGCCTCAAACAGATACCCTACACTGACGATCTCAAAAAACTCCAGCTTTACTCCATAGCATATCGCCTACTCCGAGGTGATCTCTGCCTAACATATAAAGCTATGTCAAACCCAGAGCTGTTGGACATGCTACACCTAAAGAAATCCCAATCCCTACGAGCTACACACTCTAGGGACCTAAACTTTGTCAGAACAATAAACAGGACATGCTGGAGGGATATATTCCTGTCCCAAGGACTTCCCATACTCTGGAACAAACTACCCATCTATGTCAAGTAAACTTCCTCATTAGCACTCTTCAAGAAAAATCTTGATGAATGGATGGGTAATAGGAAATACACCCCAGGGGATCACTTCTGTGGCTGTGCTCGACAGGGGCACAGGAAAATAACTTTCTTGAGTGGCATAAGTCAGGAAACCTTGTTCGCTAGGCTTACTTAGGCCCTTGGGTTGATAGCCTAGTACCTACCTATGAACCTATGGACACAGTACATGAAACAGGCTAAGAATTAAATCGGGAACAGAATCTCTTCAAAGATATAGCTTACCAGTGATTACAAATATGCAGATAAACATGCACACATACAGAAGCACACACATTTGGTAAAGATCTCTGCAGTTCGTAAAACTAAAAAAAAAAAAAAAAAACAATTAAGTAAGTAAATGAGTAAATGGCATTCGGTATTTAGATCGCTCGTCTCCGTCACATTAAATAATACAAGGCAGCTCATGATTTTCTTTATATCCTGATAAATTAATTGGTTGTGCTCAGTTGTCTGACTCTAAAATCTTTTCTGCTGCTACATCCATAAGAATCATTTGCTAGCACTGCATGACATTCTAATGTTTGATCTTTTGTCACCCCACAACAACAAACAAAAACATTTACACGTCAGCAATGGCATTGCTCCTTGGTCTGTTAAACTGACTTATCTTCTTTCTGCAGAATCCTTATTTTCTTTTCAGTTTCTCTGAGTATTTGGGGTTCTAATACCATGACAGGAATGGACTCCATTCCTAAGTCAAAGTATGATTAAAGTTCATGAAATTAGCATTGTTTCAATCTTTGTTGTTAGGCAATGTGCCCAGAACTTACGGAGTTACATGTATCAGTATCATATCTAAACAAGACTGTAAACTCTTTATGAGATCCATTGCTTCTACAACTATTGAAACTGTGTGGGTATCCTTCCGCCATATTGCCCTTGTTTCTGCCTGCAAATTCTGATACTTTATAACTCTGTGTCTCTCTGTACATAAGACACTATAATCACTGCATGTAGCAATTTCAGTGATCAATGCTACTTTTATCTTCTTTTCATGGACTACTATATCTTGTTTTCTTGCATCTATTTTGTGAACTGTTGGTAACGGGTGATCCCATGTAATAAAACTTCATCATTTTCTATAACGCTTTGTGGTTCATGTTTCCAATGCTTTTCAGCTACTTCATTAACAAAGTCTACCAAAGACAAATTTGAGGTAAATTTGGCCTCATAGGCCAAGGACAATCACAAGACATTCTTCATCTATGTCTGCAATCTCAAAGGCAGTACACAATTGTGTTCAGAGATCATTGTAAATGGAGCCACCTATACTGAGCCAGAAGATACAGCAAACCTCCTGGCTGATAAATTCAGCTCCAACTTTACTCCTGTCTCCCCATCAACCTTCCCTCAGGAAATACCTTCAAATATAACTCCCCCTGCTATCACTAGGGAACAGGTCCTTAATGCTCTCTCTGAGGCCAAGAAAACCACATCAATGGACCCAGACAATATCCAAGAATGCCAGATAAATAGCATGAAACATGACCTATCAGGTCATCTGGAATTGCTATGTAGCTGTTGCTTCCAAACAAGTGTCATGCCTCATGAATGGAGAACAGCAACAGTCATCTGTACAAAGGCAGACCATCTACAGACCCTGGAAACTACAGACCCATATGTCTCACTAGTCTCATATGCAAAGCCATGGAAAGAATTATCATGGAGATGATCAGTAATGACATAGGAAATCTCAAGACACTGGACCCAACCTAATTTGGTTTCTTCAATGGCAGGTCATGCTTACTCAACCTGGTGGACTTCCTTGAGAAGGTCATCAAAGCAATGGATGAGGGCAAAATGGTTCTCACTGCCTACATTACCTGGCCAACGCATTTGACACAATCCTCCACTCAGGCATTGTTGACAAACTTAAGAGGTTAAGTACAAACCTTTTATATTACCTGGTAGATAGCTAGCTGTCTCGCACACAGAACATAGGAAGTTAGAACTGGGGAGTAAACCTCTACAAAGAAGCCAGTCACAAATGGAGTCCCTCAGGTATCAGTCCTGGGACCGCTTCTTTTTGGCATTTACTTCTCTGAAGGCCAATGTCGCTGACTAAATTTTCAGATGATTACAAATTAGGAGCTATCATTGAATAGCCCACTAACATAGATTTTCTCCAGGAAGGGCTGACACAGACTAATACTCGTTCCAGGGCCATGGATTAAAACTAATTGCCAAGAAATGCGTAACAGTATCCTTCAGGAAGTCATCCACCCCTGGTAACTGTCAGGGACTTGGGGACATACACTGACAAAAATCTAGGCTTTGACCATCACATGTCTACAGTGGTGAGGAAATCACTCTATGTTGTACAACTTATAAACAAAGGTATGGCATCTAGGTCCAAGAAAGTCAGTGTTTCACTGTATTTGGCATTCATCAGACCTGTCATTGAGTACAATGTCCCCTTTGATATGTACCTAACTAGGCATATCCAACAAAAGGAGCATCCACAGAGGTTCCTCACTGAAAGAATACAAGGCATAAGGAACATTTCCTATGCAGACCACCTCAAGGCCCTATCCTTGTATTAAGTCTCCTACAGGCTGTTGAGGGGACAACTATGCCTGGCATACAAGGCATTATCAGACTCATTCTAATGGACCTCCTGCATATCCACAAAACAAACAGAACCAGAATTACCCATTCTAAAGACTTAAACCTTGCCTGTGATATAAATAGGACCTGCTGTTATGTATCCGAGATACTACTCCATCTATGGAACAGGCTCCCCATCCATGTCAGACAGAGTTCCTCTCTAACCCAGTTCAAGTGTAACTTGGACAATTGAATGGGGAAAAGGAAATTCATCCCTGGTTTGGCAACTATGCCTCTAATGGACACAGGTAGCCTATAAATGGGTCATCTCCCAGCCCCCTGCTTGTAAATGGTTCATCTCCCAAGCACCTGCTTAAACTTATCAAGAGTACCAGAACTTGTTAGATATTTGGGATGCATGGCTAGGCTTAAAAAAGGCCCTTGTGGTCACTAGCCTAGTAAACACCTATGAACCACTGAACATATGAACCTATAATATTGTATTTCTGCAAAGTTGCTAGTGCAACAGTTTTGACACATTATAATGCCGTTCAGTATACAGGGCCTCTGCTATTAGTGTATCACAACCAGCAACAAAATACCTATTTCCAATTCTGTTTTACAAAACCTACATTTGTCCATTTCTTTGACATGTTCAATGGACTTTGTAAACCAATGTGTACATAGTCCACTGTTATGGGCTGCTAATATTAACCTTTCATCCTTTGGTTTAACTTCACCAGTTCTTAACCATTCCTGCATCAGATCCTGATTGAAATGAAGTTGTTCATAGGTTCATAGGTTCATAGGTGTGTACTAGGCTAACAGCCCTGGAGCCTATTTATGCCTAGCCCAAGAAGATTCCCTGGCATCATGCCGCCCAATGTTAGTTCTCTGTGCCCCTGTCAGGCAAGGCCACTAAAGTGATCACCAGGGTGAACTTCCTATTGCCCATCCACTCATCAAGATTTCTCTTAAAGATGGCCAGTGAAGTATTCTACTTGATGCGAATGGGAAGTTTGTTCCCGAGTATGGGATGTCTCTGGGTTAGGAAACTGTCCCTCCCGCATGTTCGGTTTATTGTGGTAATGAGGTTTAGGTCCCTGGAGTGTGTGGCATGGAGGGATTGGGATTTCTTTAGGTGTATCATATCTAGCAGCTCTGCATCAGACATGGCTTTGTAGGTCAAGCAGAGATCACCTCTAAGTAGGTGATAAGAGACAGAGTATAGCTGGAGTTTTTTGAGTCTGTCCATATAGGGCATGTGTCTAAGGCCTAAGATCCTCTTAGTGAGGTATATTTGTGGCCTTTCCAGTTGTTGTGGATGTCTAGTGAGGTACATACCAAATGGGGCATTGTATTCTATAATAGGTCTAATGAGGGACAAGTAGAGAGGGTTATGATCTCTTTCTTCCTGGATGAGAACCCTTTTGTAGTGAGATGTGCCACATAGAAGGATTTTTTGACTATAGTGGCAATATGGTTATCAAAGGAGAGGTTGCTGTCAACCTGTGTCCCCAGGTCTCTTATCACACCTTCAATGTTTAGTGGACTACAGCCTATGTGGTAGTTCATGGGCACCGAATTTTTCACAAAGGGAATGACAATGCACTTTTTGGCATTGAGCTTAAGGCCATGGTTCTGGCACCAGTCAATGGTGTCAGTGAGGCCTTTTTGTAGAATGTCTACATCAGTTGGAGAATCAATAATGGCTCCCAATTTGCAATCATCTGTGAACTTGGTCAGCCAGAGTCCCTTTGTGTTGGCTTGAACTTCAGAGAAGTAGATGCCAAACAGTAGAGGACCTAGGACCAATCCCTGTGGGACACCACTTATAACTGGTCAGTAGTCAGATTTGGAGTCTGCTACTTTCACAGTGTGGGTTCTATCAGTGATCCGGTTGGCAACCCATCTTATGACATAGGGGTTTATGCCTAGTTTACTGAGTCTATCTATGATTCCTGACTGAGGGAGGTTGTCAAAGGCCTTGGCAAGATCTAGGTAGGCTGTGTGAAATACCTTGTCTCATCCACAGCTCTGGTGACAGACTCAAAGAAGTCTATCAGGTTGAATAGGCATGATATACCTTTCACAAACCCAAACTGTGTGGGGTCCAGAGTTTGGAGATTCCCTATGTCCTTATTTATCAGGTCCATGATGATGCACTCTATGGCCTTACATATCAGACTCATCAGACTAATGGGGCGGTAGTTCCCAGGGTCTGTAGTTGCTCCTCCTTTGTGGAGTGGGATAATAGCAGTGCACCATTCGGTAGGAACAAATCCTGAAATGAGGCTGTGATTGAACAGGTTACTCAGGTGTGGTGCCAGTTCACTTTGTAATTCATGTAGAACACAGCCAGGGATATTATCAGGTCCCATGGAAGCTGTATTCTTGGCTTTGGACAGTGCGTTTTATACCTGTGTAGCTGTTATGATAGGGACTTTGCATTCCTTGTGTATTGTGATAGGCCCTTTAGGGGGTGAAAGGGGGGGGTAAAGTTCGCACTGAACATGTCGGCCAATATGTTGGCAATATCAGTTGGTTCTGTATATATATTGCCATTGTGCTGTAACTCAGAGCAGATCTGAGTATTGCCATGTAGCTTCTTGACATAACTATAGAATTCCTTGTGGCTATCTTTAGAATCTGCAGCAATTTTGTTTTCATAGCTAGCTTTAGACGATTTGATGATGGATCTCAGTTTTTTGCTGAGGCTAATAAGGGAGTTTTTCCAGTCTTGGGACGTCATCATTTTCTGCAACATTTTTTTCCTTCTGTCATAGAGTTTGTTTATAGTGGGAGACCACCAGATTGGGTTCCTTTTTTTGGAGGAGAGTGTCTTGGTTCTGTTTGGTATGGCCCGTTCCATGCATTTGTGTATGTGCTCATACAGTACATCGGTGTACGATTCAGCAGTCGTGCACTTATTTTCCATTTGCATGGGTGTCGTGAAGTTAGCCACCTCTATTTTTAGGAGCCCAAAATTGGCTTTGGAGAAGTTTTTTATGGTGGTTTCCTTTAGGGGGGTTGCGGGTGGGATGTGGATATCCATGGTGATTAGCTTGTGGTCAGATCTGACCAGGGAAGAGATGATTACTTGTGTAGAGCAACGGTCGCTCATGTTAGTAATGACCAGGTCAAGGATGTTTCTACCCCTGTTGGGGGTAAGAATGAGTTGGTCCAGGGTGTTTGAATTAATGAATTCCAGAAAACGTTGAGCAACTGTGTTGGTACATGAGTAATTTTCCCAGTTAATGAAGGGGTAGTTAAAGTCTCCCAGTATAAGGGGATTGGGTTGTTCCCTAATATTTTCCAGTGTGTTTAGGAATGTGGAGTGGGAGTCTTGGACATGATAAGGGATCTATAGCAGGCTACAACCCAGAGTGCAGTTTTATCCAGTGTTAGTTGTACCTGAAGTATCTCTGATGTGTTATGTTGGGCTACTAGTCTGGAGGTGAGCACATCCTTTATGAATATGGAGACACCACCGCCTTTAGTGCTTCGGTCCAGGTTTAGGGGCTGAAAGGTGTGGTATGAATTATAGCCTGGTAGTGCTAGAGTGCTCTCCGGAGCCTTGAACCAGGTCTGGGTCACTGCACAGATGTCGATGTTGTCCATTTTAAGCAGTGCTTCAAGCGAGTGCATTTTGAGATTTAGACGTTTAGCATTGAGTAGCATAACCCTCAGATTTCGTTTGCTTGTAGCTGTTATGATGGTAATTTTGTCTTCAGGACATTGCCTAAAAAGGCACTATAGGGGTGGCAAGAGCCTTGGCAAGTATCCGGAATCCCTGGGGTGACAGGTGCAGGCCATCCCTGGCGAAGCATTGAGGTCTGTCAATCATGTTATCACAGGCAGACAGATACTGGATCCCCTTAGAATGACACTAGAAACTTAGCCAATTGTTGAAGTTAATCATTTTCTGCTTGTACTGTGGTATCATTCTGGGTGATGGTAAGTTGCTCCTCAGAGTTAGGGTCATACCTGCCTGGGCTACAAGATAGAAAGGTGACCATGAAATTGGGGCAGGGTTTGATGGAGCTAATGGAAGGGGCCCAGGTTTTGTTTGGATACGAGTATGGACAATTTTGTTATTTGTCGAATTATAGAGGAACATTGGAGGGTTTTTACAGGTAATAATGATTTAATGAAGGTGTTGGGTGACAGTCCATCCTTTGTGTACAAGAAAAATCAGAGTATTAAACATATGTGTGAAAGTAGTAGCACAAAGGTGTATTCTTCTGAGATAGGCTCTGGCAACCAGAGTATGCGTAAGTGCTTGGGTTATAGATCCTGTAGGTTTATACATGAAGGTCCTTTTGTTTCACTTATACATTTGGATTACACTATACCTGTCCCTGGTAAGGTAGATTGTGGTGTGACGGGTATTGTGCAAATTGCAATATGCTCCACCTGTCCAGCTTTTCACGTTGGTATGAGTACAAGGAGTTTGAGAAAGAGAATTTATGAGCACCTGTCTGCTATTAAGAACAAAAATGTGAACAACGCTTTGTATAAGCATTCTTTGCATTGTGGCAATTGGAAAAAAATTTACTTTTTCTGTTATTGAAGTGGTACATAAAGACCCTAGAGGTAGTAATTACAAGAACTGTGTAGAAGCTGAATGGCAGTTTTGTCTTGCTTCTTATTTTCGCCCTGGTCTCAGCGATACTGTAAACAGTAAGTGTTTTTTAAAAAACAGGAAGGTTAATATTAAGAATTTTTAGGGCTGTGAATATAATGTACACACCGTTTTAGATTTTTACATTAGTTTTTCAAGGGTTAATTTTATTTCCCTCGGTTTTAATTGGTGTTTCAATCTGATTGTTTTTCACATTTGCTTAGAGGTATTTAAGTATCTAGCTTGTTCGTGTATTTTACTAATCTATGAACCTTTAAATAAAATAAAATAAGTCTTGGTGATGAATAGCGACTAATAAATTGCAACTGCACTAAAAACCTTACTTTGTGGTCCTCCTGTGCTGTTTGGTGGAGAAGTTTTGGTTTTGAGTTCTTTTTCATCGTCATCTTAGCTTTGGTGCATTGTTTTGGTTCATTTGATGAGTGTGAAACAGTTTTCTTGTTTTCCTGTCCAACTGATCCAACATCTTTCTACAACTTTCATCTACTTGCTACCCATCTCTACTTGCATATCTTTATCAATTCCTTTAATACTTACCATCTACCTTATAGCAATGTACCTGTTCATCTGTAACTCAGACAAATTGTCTCTACTTGTATTAAGTATGATATTTTCATCTCTGTATGTAACTTTAACTTTTCAACTTTTTGTTATCTGTATAAAGATTATACTTTATATTATATGTATTAAGATTGTACTCAGCTGTTGTAACTGGAGCTTTTTTCCCCAGGCCTCCACTGAAAACAGGTTATTTCTCACCCAGTCTGACATTCCTGGTAAACAAATGTGAAATAAATAAATAAATACATTTGGTGCCAGTCAATCACCCAAAAATGGTAAGTTAGAATAGGAAGGGCAAATTGGTTTATAGCATGGATTTTGTTCCTAGATGTTCTTTATTGAGTTTTGTTCACATTTGTTCATGTTTTATTGCCAATCTCTCATCAGTTTCCAAATAGTTATACACTCCCTCCTGCTCAAGTTCCTTTATGTCACCTTCCTGCCCCAGACTGATATTTTCTTAGTACTGAACATTTCCTGCTTTAAATGTTGCTTTTGCATATTTATGAAGCCCAAATGACATTCTTATATCATCTGAAAAAGTTTTGACCACTTTCAGTTGTGCTTTCAGCTCCTCATCTGATGAACTATACAGTTTTAAATCATCCACAAAAAGAAGATGAGAAGTCTTTACACTTTGCTGGTGTCTGGGAACCAAACTGTAACCATAAACTAATCTGTTAAGTAACTAGCTTAATAGGTTAAGGGCAAGACAAAAGAGCAACAGTGGCAAAGAGTCATCCTGGAATATCCCACCTTGAATCTTTATCCCTGGAATAATAATTTGTTCTTTATCCTGGTTTAACTGTAAAGTGGTCTGCCACTGTTTCATGGCTGCTGTGATGAAGTTTATCTGTGTAAGGTGTATCTTATACATTTGTAAGCACTCCTTTATCGATGAATGTGGGATGCCGTCAAATGCTTTTTTTGTAGTCTATCCATGCCATACTTAGATTCATCTCCCTTTTACAATTCTCCATTATGACTTTGTGTACAACATTTACCATGTGGTAGAAGTAGTTAATGCAAAAGGTAGATGTTTCATTAACACCAAACCAGAAATGTTTTCTTTGTCAGCTTTCATATTTGGAGTACAATAAGACACCATACAGTTTGTGGTATTGAAGACGGTAGGTATGTCGGGGCTAAGATTTGGAGTACAATAAGGCACCATACAATTTGTGGTATTGAAGACGGTAGGTATGCCGGGGCTAAGATTTGGAGTACAATAAGACACCATACAATTTGTGGTATTGAAGATGGTAGGTATGCCGGGGCTAAGATTTGGAGTACAATAAGGCACCATAGAATTTGTGGTATTGAAGACGGTAGGTATGCCGGGGCTAAGATTTGGAGTACAATAAGACACCATACAATTTGTGGTATTGAAGATGGTAGGTATGCCGGGGCTAAGATTTGGAGTACAATAAGACACCATACAATTTGTGGTATTGAAGACGGTAGGTATGCCGAGGCGAAGGTGCATTTTGCTTATACTGCTCACCATTATCACATTCTAGCACTGCCCAGAGTCCACCAGCAACTTCCATGTTTTGGGTATTTTTTCTTACAGAATTTACATAAAATTATGTAGCCCAAGGAAAGTTGGCCTTCTGCTGATAGCAGTGTCTGGCCAAAATAGTGTGCAGTAAAGAAACATCAATATAAAATAAAAGCAACATTCTAGATGACACATTTAATGATTTTATAAATAAAAAGTGCATTCACTATTTCTGGTTTGAGTTGCCCCTAGACCATCACTTGCCATTTTATAACTTGTTTCTGAAGATAATCAAAGACCTACTTGACTGTATTCTATTCAAATATAATGCAACTGACACAGTGGACCCTGAAACATAATTATTTATTTAACACTTGTTGACTGGGAAAGTCCAACTAGGACAGTCTATTTTCAGCAGATGTCTGGGGAGAAATGAAGGAAACCAGAGGCAACCCACACAAATGCAGAGAGGACATGCAGACTCCACACAGAAGGCACCCCAGCCAAGAATCAAACCAGAGAACCTCTTGTTGTGAAGTGACAATCTTAACCACTGCGCCACTGCACCGCCCAAATATAATGGCATATAATGTATATCAAAGTAACTGTTTTAGAGAAAACACTAGCTCTCCAAAAACTGGACTGAACTCTTGAAAAATATGAAGATTTTTTGGCCAACATGACTCATTCACCATAAATTGCATTCATCATATGTAGTATGTGTAAAACTATCAGTTAGCTTTATTCAACGAGCTGTATACAGAATCTGTTTCAACATTAACAATCATAATGGAACCCCAATAATTACAATAAATAATACTCAGTAATAAAATAAATATGAGTCCACAAACAATGGATTTGCACTTGTTTATAATAGCAAATGCATTTCCCTCCTAAATGTGTGTTTTTCTTAGTAAATGAAATAAAGATAAGGATCTTTAGGAAACATATTTCTGTGCATTTAAAGTGTTTTTTTTTTATTGTATCAGCTTTATTTTCTGAAAAAAAATATATACTTGTTTTCCCACCTTTCTAAGCTAGTATAGTTCAGTTTTCAGGTTAGTGCTGAATTCAGGGCTGTGTTACAAGTTTCTGTATTTGCCCATACCTTACTGGGATAGAAGGAAGGTTCTCTGTTCACTGTGAGAGAGGGAGCTTTGAGCAGCCTATCTGTCCCTGGAGGAGTGGTTTCAGCCCAGAAATTAGTAGTTTGGCCATTTTGGGCTAATTTCTATCTCTTTCATTTCCCTGCTATAAAATCCACATTTGTGCGGTTTTGCATGCCTGGCAGTGCCGGTTAGCTAGGGTATAACTATTCCCGGCTCCACAAAGTCTACTCTTCAATTTTTCCCTTGGAACTAGACAAACTTTCAACTTAAGCACTCAAACCATTCATTTCTCACACTGGCACTTGCTCAAAACTCATAGCAAGCACTAATAAACCTTAGCAATAGACCCCCCCCCCTATACTGTAGAGAAGGACAAGGCTCTCTATTCGACCTTACCATCCAATCAGTAAAATAGTTTACTGTACGTATCCAGGCATGTCCAAAGGGCAGTTTCAGGTGTACTCTCTGGTCCAACTGGTGAATCTGGGCATTTTGAGGCAATATTACAATTGCCTCATGTACACAGACAACCCTCTCCTCCATCCACCAAACACTAATACATGTGAGAGATGCAATTATACAGCCAAACTGGAGGCTAAGCTCTCTCAACCCAAGACTGGAGCAGGCAGTCAAGACGAGAAGGGAATTACTTGCATCACACCACCAGTCTCACATAGACCTATGAAACCAGCACAGGTAAAAAACACACATAAATACATGAAAACATACTCAGAGGCTCTAAATAAAAATCTGCAAAAGCAACAGAGACCTCCGAAGCAGACATCCAAGCCACCTCCACTCCCCAACACAAACCATGAAACACATTCTTCACAAAACCAGTGTGCCAATCAATCACAGCCCTTAAGGCAAAATAACATACCCAACACACTAGTAATAGGTGACTCTATAGTCAGGCACACTGACGTCCCACTCACTAGGCTGAATAAGGAGAAGGTTACTGTTAGCTATCTGTTGGGTGTCAGGATCCGCCACATAACACAAGCACTCAGGTCACTCCAGAACAAGTACAAATATGACTATGTCATTGTCCATGTTGGTGTGAATGACCTGAGCCATACCTCCCTGGACTACATGAAAAGAGACATGGTGGAGCTCTCTGATCATGTAGCCCAGGCCAGTATGACCCTGACCCTGAGTAGCATCCTGCCCTCACCAAGAATGATACCATAGTATAGAGACAAAATGATCAATTTCAACAATTGGCTAAGCTTCTGGTGTCATTCAAAGGGGATCCAGTGTCTGTCAGCCTGGGATGACATGCTCGACAAGCCTCGCTGCTTCACTAGAGACAGCTTGCACCTGTCACCCTTAGGCTTTCAAATACTGGCCAAGGCACTTGCCACCCCCATAGTGCCTTTTTCAGGCAAGGCTCAAAAGACAAACCCACCACCGTAAATAGCACAAGTAACAAAAAACTGAGGGTAATGCTACTCAATGCCAGAAGTCTAAACCTCAAAATGCACGCACTCGAGGCACTCCTCATTATGGAGGAAACTGATATATGTGCAGTAACAGAAACCTGGTTTAAAGCTCCAAAGAGCACCCCAGCACTACCAGGCTACAACTCATACCATACGTTTTGGCCACAAAACCCAGACCGAAATACAAAAGGCAGTGGAGTATCCATATTCATCAAGGATACCCACACCTCCAGGTTACTGGCACAGCACGATGCTTCAGAGATCATCCACGTGCAACAAACAATGGGAAAAACTGCTATTCAAATTATAGCTTGCTACAGATCCCCCACCATGTCTCAGGACCCCACTCCGCATTCCTGGAAACACTGGGAAACATAAAGGTCCTACCAAACACCCTGATATTGGGTGATTTCAATTACTCAAACATTAACTGGGAGAACTGCTCAAGTACAAACTCCCTTACCCAACATTTCCTAGAATTTATAAACTCAAACACCCTGGATCAGCTGGTCAACATCCCCACCAGAGGTGATAACATATTGGACCTGGTCATCACCAACATGGTCGACCGGTGTTCCACACCGGAGGTCAACCCCTCACTGGTTAGATCTGGCCATAAACTAATCACTCTGGATATCCACATTCCACCACCACCCCCAGTTAAAGAAACCACCATGAAAAACTTTTCAAAAGCAAACTTCACGTTACTTAAGACCGAGGTGGGACGTTTCAAAGCTCCCATGCTAAAGGATAATGCTGTCCAAGCTGCAAAATCCTTTACTAATGCACTCTACAGGCATCTACAAGAATGCATGGATCGTGCTATCCCAAACAAAACCAAAACTCACTCCTCCAAGAAAAGGAAACCAGTCTGGTGGACCCCTGCCATAAACAAGCTATACAATAGAAGGAGGAAAATAGTACAGAAAAGAGTAAAATCCCAAGAAGAAAAGACATCCCTGATCAGTATCAGCAAGAAACTACAATCCCTCATAAAATCATCCAAGGCGAGCTTTGAAAGAAAAACTGCCATGGACTCAAAAGATAACCACAAGACATTCTTTATTTATGTCAAGAATCTAAGTGGCAATTCTCAGATCTGCTCAAAGTTAGTGTAGAACGGCACAAAATACACCGAACCGACCAATATAGCCAACATCCTGGCAGACAAGTTCAGTGCAAACTTCACCCCCCTCTCACCCCCAAAAGGGCCCATAACTATAACAGAAGAATGTAGTGCCCCTGAAATCACAGACACTCAGGTTAAAACAGCCCTCTCCAAAACCAAAAGCACAGCATCAATGGGACTGGATGGTGTACCAGGCTGCATCCTACACAAGCTCAAACATGAACTAACCCCTCACCTAAAAACACTTTAAACTCAGCCTCTCCACAGGCTATGTGCCCACAAAGTGGTGCACAGCAACAGTTATTTCATTCCACAAAGGTGGAGCCAGAATGGACCCCAGGAACTATCGCCCTATAAGCCTGCCTAGCTTGGTCTGCAAAGCTATGGAGTGCGTCATCATGGATGTCTTTTACAGAGACATTGGGAACCTCCAAACACTGGACCCTACCCAGTTCGGCTTTGTTAAGGGCAGATCATGCCTCCTAAACCTGGTGGACTTCTTTGAGACAGTTACCAAGGCTATAGATGAGGGAAAGGTGGTCCACACAGCCTACCTAGACCTTGCAAAGGCCTTCAATACCATTCCCCACTCTGATATTATAGACAAGCTCACCAGCCTGAACATAAACCCCTACATCACAAGATGGGTTGCCAACTGGCTCACGGACAGAAACTACATGGTAAGAGTTGTGGGAGCTAGGTCTGACTCTAAACCGGTTACAAGTGGCATTCCCCAGGGCTCAGTCCTAGGACCGCTCCTGTTTGGCATATACTTCTTAGGGGTACAGGCAAGCACAGGAAGACTATGGCTGACCAAGTTCACAGATGACTGCAAACTAGGGGCTATAAGTGACTCTCCGTCTAACACAGACATCCTCCAAAAGGGTCTCACTGAGACAGATATCTGGTGTCAAAACCATGGCCTCAAGCTAAATGCCAAAAAGTGCATAGTCATCTCCTTTGGAAAAAACAAAGTACCCACAAACTACCACATAGGTGGTAGCCCCCTAAATATGGAAGACGTAATAAGGTATCTGGGGACCCAAGTAGATAGTAACCTCTGCTTTGATAATCACATTGCCAAAGTGGTTAGAAAATCCTTCTTTGTGGCCCACCTAATTACAAAAGGGTTTGCATCCAGATCAAAAGAGGTCATTGGGCCCCTCTATGCATCACTCATCAGACCCATCATAGAGTACAATGCCCCATTTGGGATGTACCTTACAAGACACCTGCAACAACTGGAAAGATCACAGCTGTACCTCACCAAGAGGATCACTGGCCTCAAGCAGATGCCCTATGCAGCTCGACTGAAGAAACTCCAGCTGTACTTGGTTGCATACCACCTATTCAGAGGTGATCTCTGCCTGACATACAAGGTCATGTCCAACCCAGAATTATGCACATGCTCCACCTAAAGAAAACCATATCCCCTCGAGCCACACACTCTAGGGATCTAAACCTCACCACAACAATAAATAGGACATGCTGGAGGGATAGATTCCTGTCCCAGAGACTTCCCATGCTCTGGAACAAGATTCCAATCTACATTAGGCAGAACTCCTCGCTAACACTCTTCAAGAGAAACCTTGACGAGTGGATGGGAAACCGAAAGTTTACCTCGGGGATCACTTCAATGGCTCTGCTAGACAGAGGCACAGGGAACTAATCTAAGGGAGCGGGGAAAGCCAACACATTCTGGCTAGGGTTATAAATGCCTTTGGGCAGATAGCCTAGTACCTACCTATGAACCTATGAACTATATACAAACTGATATGTAACAGAAAAAGTCAAAAGTAACACAATCAGGATTTCCAAGCATACAAACTAAAAGGGCACAACTGGCTGTATGTTCACGTTGTCAGCATCACACTCTTGGAACAGTCTACCAACAATGAGGTGAACACCTGTGCAAGGTATGGTTTCAATACAGCTGCCATTTCTAATGTCTGATATAAAGACCAAGAAGAAAGAAGCTTGAATCAGGGAAGACTATGACATGAGCAAGTTTGTGATGTAATAACTCTAGCAGCTGCCTTATTTTAATGTCTTCACTTACCTATATCTGTCTTATGCTGTAACAACAAATATTTTGTGAATTTGTTTAAATGTTTTTCCCAAATTGTTTTTTTATTTTTCAAATACATTTGAATGCGTTCCATAGTATTTATACATAACATCTTAAATAACTATGTATACTATTTACATTAGCCTGACACTATAACAGATCTTAATGTATACAGTTACTTTATAAGTATGTCCAGTCCATTATCAGAGTGTCTGATTAAGTATTGTATAGTGTCAATCAATAAGACTTTTCCCCAAGGCTTGTTGATAAATGGCTTTGGGTAAATTCTTAGTTCTTTAATTTTAATTTCCAATAATGCCATCGTATACATTAGGCTGTAGAAGCCATCCAAAGTTGGTATTGTGTGTGCATTTCATCTTCTTGTTATACACTTCCTTGAAATTGCAAGTATATTCCATACTAGGTACATGTTTGACCTATTCAAATGAGGACCTTTGTTCACATTTAATAATACAAGAGCTTTAGTTAAATAAAATGATTCATTAAATAAAGCTTGTAGAAAGTTATTAATACCATTCCAAAATGGCTTAAGTTTAACACAATCAGAGACAATGTGGTTCCAATCTGCATTGTGTACTTGCTCACATCTCCAACATATTCCTTTTATGGAAGAACTCATTTTACTGATTTTGTTTAAATGTTTCTGTGGCTATCTGTGTGTGTCATTTTTATTTTTTTCTGAAAAGGTAGACACAGATTATATAATATGTGATATTTATACTTGCCCTTTCTAAACACAGTACTACATTTCTTACAACCCTAAGAATGCCCAACAGTTTATTAATTATTATTTCATTGGTCATGTAGACACCATCGAGTCTATGTCTCATCTTCATGTGAAACTTGTAATGATATATATATATATATATATATATATATATATATATATATATATATATATAAAACAAATATGGAAAATTAAGGCCAGACACCATAGAATCTCCTCATAGTGTTTTATCTGATCTGTAATGCCACTGTTTCTACCCACTGGGACCTCTGTTTTAAAATCTCGTCTGAGGGAACTTGTTTTATGACTGCTGTATTCCCTTTCTGCTGCACTACAGTATTTGTAATGTAACGAGTCCTCATTCCTGATTTAGGTATAGAACCCGCACACCTAAACTCATCCAGCAACTAACCTTACTAGTATAGTGCTGACTACCGGATGAAATATGCTGTTTTATTATTAAATGTGTTATATTGCAATGACAAAGACTTCACCAAACAGAGAAAGGCTATCATTTTGTATAAAATCACAGTTACGTTAAATATATTATAACAAGGAAGATGCTAATAAATGTTGTTACATTTAGCAAAGGCATGTTCAGGTTTATAGTAAGCAAGAAGCAATTTGCTATCTGTTCTGCAGAGAGTTACATCACTGCCTCATTAGTGTAGTAATTACTTCATGATTTACATCATGGCAACATTGGTGTAGTAATTACTTAGAACTACATCATAGCCATTAGTGCAGCAATTACTTCATTATTTACATCATGGCATCATTGGTGCAGCAATTGCTTAGAATTACATCACAGCTTAATTAACATAATAATTACTTAGAGATACGTAACAGTCATTAGGGAAGTAATTACTTCACAACTGTTTTACCTCCCATCAAGCAGTATCTTCTAATAGCCAGAGTTAAGTCAACACATTTTTTTAACTTGCAAAGCCAGAATCAAATGCTGATATATGTACAATCACGGTCTTCAAGGTTGCTTAGCTGTCAGCAAGAAATTTTATGTGGAGGAGAAATCTTTGGGCAGATTACAGTTCATCTAGAAAGAGCAGAGATGGTTATCACTGTTAGACAAAAAGTATGTACCATTACAGTCATTGCATCAGTACTTAAAAGTACCTCTACTTACGGAGGTACAAATCAGTAAAAACTGTCTTGGTATTATTATCTGAATTTCATGAATTTCAGTGAAGTGGCTTATTTATTTCTTATTCCACCATCTGCTTCTTCAATAATAGCAGTCTGTGCAAATCTGTGGCAATATATTCATCCTTGTTAATAAGTTACTGAGTCATAAATTATAACAGAAAAAAAAATGTAACATGTTTGCAACTTCTGCTTCATACTCACTTAAATAAAAATACAGTATCGGTTATGTGCTCAGTTAGGTTAATATATGAAACAGTGTTTCCCAATAGCGGTAGCTCCACATACTTCTGACTCGGAAATGCTAGGGATTTATCTCACGTATACTGTGTTTTATTCATGGACCCCCTGAGATGACATGGTCTACACTGATAAATGTTTTCTACTTTCTATAACATCACACCCTCCTGAACTTCTTTTGAAAAAGGTTATTATTATTCTTTGCAAAGCACTCTGCTAGCAAAGTGATTTTGAAAGATACATTAGCCTACTTGCTTTGCATATATTTTATTATAAATAATATATCCAGCATTGTAAGAAGATCTTTTTACCTATTATATAATAAGTCATCTCTTTTACCATTACTTCATCTGTTGGATTAAATTGCTGCAGTGGATATGAGAGGATATAATTTGTAGTGCACTTTTCCATGTCTGTGACAAGGATCAGTAATAACTGGCAATAGAATTTATGGTGCCTTCACCTCATAACAAAACCCCACCAGAAGTGTGTGTGTGTGTGTGTGTGTGTGTGTGTGTGTGTGTGTGTGTGTGTGTGTGTGTGTGTGTGTGTGTGTGTGTGTGTCTGTGAGAGAGAGAGAGAGAGAGAGAGAGAGCACTGGTGTTTCCAGAGAGGAAATAATTTATCTCTGGAAACATGGCATCTTTTGATGTTTTCAAACAAGTTGTGTGACTAATTGGCATTTGTGTTTGAAAGGCACTGCCCGTTAAACTGTTAGATACCTTAGCAAGCATATAGCAAAATATTCAATAGCACTATATTACATATGCATACTTGGTGCCTTCATTTAGTAATAAATTTGATGTGCTTTATTTTTTCTACCCATTTCTGTTTGCATTTCAGGTCTCATACAGTCCAATGATTTGCAGTAGATGCATGGTAGCCTTATATAGTGCTTGTTTGACTTGCTGTTCTGTGCCTGACTATTGCTGGAATATGTCTGCATTTGAGTTTTCCCAGCCTTTCTCCCTGTTTATGTTGTGCTTTTAAACTTGATGGCTTTTCAGTTGCCTACTCCTACTATAAATCTGATTTTGGACACTGATCTCATCAGCTCATTCTAATGAGGACTGAGAGATCACATGGAAAGACTCTCCCTCTTAGTCTTTTAATTGTGGATTATCTTTTTTCCTCCCTTCCCACTTAGTAATAAAATATTCACTTTATTCAGCTGCTTTTAATGTATTTGTGCTTCTTCCTATTTTATTTATCTTTTTGCTACAAATTCTTAAAGTGTTCGGTTGCATTTAATCTGTTGCATTTATTACTGCTTGTTAGTAACCTTGCTAGGGTGGCTGTGGTGGTGCAGCAGTTAGTGTCATCACCTCACAACAAGAGGTTCTCTGGTTTGATTCTCAGCTGGGGTGCCTTCTGTGCAGAGGCTGCATGTCCTCCCTACAGTCATTTGGGTTTCCTCCAGGTGCTCCAGTTTCCTCCTACATTCCAAAGACATGCAATAGGTGGACTGGACAGCCGTGGGTAAGAGTAGGCCCATTAGTGAGTGGTGTGAATGAACCACTGCAGCAGGGATGGCCACCTGGTGGTGTAAACCTTGGCTCGAGATGATTGTCTCTGCGGAAGTAACACCCTGACCCCATGTGCAAAATGGGAAAAAGGGGTTGAGGATGGATGGATTACATTGTAACTGTTATGCTAAACCTGATTACATTGTAACTGTTATGCTAAGCCTGTTAGCTCTGATTTAAGCACTTGGGCTCCAGACTAGCTATTTTACATAAGATAGGTTTGTAGTTTACACTCTTCTAGCAGGAGATGATAGTCTACACCCTTATGAGTTGGGAAATGCAGTCTGAAAGCTTATTGTGTTGGTTATTCTAAAAGTGTCTTAGTTCTGGTTTAATTGCACAGGCTCCAAACCAGTTAGGTTTGTGGTCTACACTCTTGTGGGAGAAGAAGGTAGCCTCCACTCTTCTGAGCTGAGAATTGCTAGTGGAGACTTATTGTGCCTGTTGTTCTCAGGGTTTTTGTTGTGGGTTAAGCAATTGTGCTCCAAACCAGTTATTTTACATTAGGAAAGTTTGTGGTCTCCACACTTGTGTTATTTCTGTCTAGACAAGTTTTTTTAACTACTAGAGCATATAGTTTCTGCATAGCTGAGCATAGCTTATCAAGTTCCTTATCTTATTGACCTATTCAATGTTCAAATTTCACTCACTCCTCACTAGTAGATCAGTAGCCATGGATATGTACTTCCGAACTCTCTCTCTGTGGCATTCTGGTTCAGATGGGAATTCTGAGGCATTGTATCAACTGCCTTATGTACACTGATGACCCACTTATTCTGAATAAAACAGATAAAGTATATGAGAGGTGTAAATAGACTTTAACACTGGAGGCAAAACCCTGTCATACAACCAAAACTAATCTTATAGAGGTTGTTAGTGACACTTGCACCATGCCTACTGCACAGGGTAAAGACCCTGCACATAAAACTACTTATGCTAAGGCACTTACAGGTAACCTTCCTAAAACACTAAGACCTCCTGCACAGAACAATCAAAGAAAGGGCCCTCAGCCATTATGTAAGCTATCTGTTAAAACACCACCCACAGCTACACATAGTAACACTGTATCCAAAGCCTCAGCTGCTAAAACATTAAGGCAAATCAGTACACAGCCAAATGTCCTGGTCATTGAAAATTCTGTATTGGGGTACAGCAATGCCCCCCTCACCAGACTGAGTAAGTAGTGAGTCACAGTTAGCTGCCTTTCTGATGCTAGCATCTGTCAAGTCACACAGACACTCAGGTCATTGAACCACAACTACAAGTATGACTCTGTCATAGTCCATGTGGGTGTTAATGACCTGAGATGTACCTCTCTTGGCTACATGAAGCAAGACGTGATTGAGCTCACTGATTATGTGTCTCAGGCAGGTATGAGCCTAGCAATGAGCGGCATAATACCTTCTCCAGGGATGATGCCACACTACCAACAGAAAAGGAGTGATTTAAACAAGTGGCTTAGCTTCTAATGTCAGTCTAAGGGGGTACAGTATCTGATGGCCTGGGCGGACATGTTTGACAGACCAGGGATAGTCTGCACTTATCCCTGTGTAGTCATGGAGATGTGATTTAAAGTCACAGAGAGTACCCCAGCAATGCAAAGTTATATTGCCTTTCACACATTTAGACCAGCTACTGCACAGGAGGAAACTAAAGGTGGAGGAGTGTCAATTTATTTTTAAACCAACCTCACATCCAGACTAGTTGAAATGTAAATTTCTCTAAGCAGCTGCAGTCGCTGGTGTTGTGAGCTCCCATGTAAGCATGCAAACTTCGCTTGTTTTAATTGTTTTTTTTTTATTTGGCAATGTAAACTTTTATTATAGCCTTTTTTATTGCCATATTTTATCAAACTATCATCGTATGTTATAGCGATAGTGGCTAGAACAGTGTTTGTTTTCTGTGTACTGCATGCTGTTGTTTCACATACTGCTACTGCTTTACTTAACTGCATACTATCCTTGTCATACATATTGTTAATTTCCTGCTGGCATTTTGTGGTTGGAACTGTTTGTTTTCTGTGTACTGCATGCTATTGTTTCACCTGGGATTCAGGTTACTGGCTAAGGTTCTTGCCACCCCTATAATGCCTTGTTTAGGCAAGCCTCAAAGGACAAAACCACCACCATAACAGGTATAAGCATGCAAAAACTGACGGTAATGCTACTCAATGCTAGAAGTCTAAACCTCAAAATGCACTCTCTCAAGGCACTCCTAAAAATGGAGAACATAGATATCTGTGCAGTAACTGAGACCTGGTTCAAGGCTCCAGAGAGCACCCCTGCAATACTAGGCTACAACTCTTACCGCACTTTTCAGCCACCAAACCAGGACCGAAACACTAAAGGTGGAGGAGTGTCCATATTTACCAAGGATATTCACAACAGTTTGGTTTTGTAATGGGCCTATCTTCTCTCTTCAACCTGATTGACTTCTTTGAATCAGTCTCCAGAGTCGTGGATGAAGGTAAGGTGGTCCACACAGCCTATCTGGACCTTGCCAAGGCCTTCAACACCATCTCCCACTCTGGAATCATAGATAAACATACTAGGCTGGGCATTAATCCCTACGTCACTCGATGTGTTGCCAATTGGCATACTGACAGAACCTACACTGTAAAAGTAGCTGACTCAAAATCCAGCTCCAGACAAGTGACAAGCAGAGTACCTCAGGGTTCCGTTCTGGGACTGCTCTTGTTTGGCATGTACTTCTATGAAGTACATGCCAGCACTAAGGGACTCTGGCTAACAAAGTTTGCAGATGACTGCAAACTGGGAGCCATTATTGAATCCCCAAATGAAGGGCCTTACAGAAACAGATGCTTGGTGCCAGAGCCATGGGCTCAAGCTCAATGCCAATACATGTATAGTTATCCCCTTTGGGAAAAAACATGTACCCATGAATTACCACATAAGTGGCAGTACACTAAACACCAAAAGTGTGATAAGGGACTTAGGGACACAGGTGGACAGTGGTCTCAGCTTCGATAACCACATAGCCACAACAGTCAGGAAATCCTTCTATGTGGCACACCTCATCACTAAGGGCTTTTCATCCAGAAAAAAGGAGGTCATTGTCCCACTGTACTCATCCCTCATTAGACCCATTATAGAGTACAATGCCCCATTTGGTATGTACGTTACAAGACATCTGCAACAACTGTAAATGCTACAGAAATACCTCACTAAAAGAATCACAGGCCTTAAGAAGATGCCCTATGCTGACCATCTAAAAAAAACTCCAGCTATACTCTGTCACATATCATCTACTCAGAGGCGATCTCTGCTTAACACACAAGGCCATGTCAAACCAAGAGCTGTTGGACATACTACACTAAAGAAATCCCAATCCCTCAGAGCCACATGCTCCAGGGATTTAAACCTGGTCATCACAATGAACAAAACGTGCTAGAGGGATAGGTTCCTGACCCAGAGACTCCCCATACTCTGGAATAGACTGCCCATACATGTCAAGCTGAGTGCCTCTTTGGCCTTCTTCAAAAAGAACCTTGACGATTGGATGGGAGATAGGGAATTCACCCCTGGGATCACTTCAGTCACCCTGCTAGACAGGGGACCAGGGAAGTAAATATTCTGGTAAGAAATAGCCAGGGAATTGTTATGGCTAGGCTTGTATAGGCCCTAGGGCTGATAGCCTAGTACCAACCTATGAACCTATGAACCTATGAACCTACTACTACTGCTTTACATAAGTGCATATTATCCTTGTCCTTCATATTGTTAATTTTCTGCTGGCATTTTGTGGCTGGAACTGTTTATTTACTGTGCACTGCTTGCTATTGTTTCATCTACTAGTACTGCTTTACTTAAGTGAATATTATTCTTGTCATAGATATTGTTAATGTTCTGCTGGCATTTCAGTTCGACCTGTGAGGTCTAACACTGTGTCAGGGGCTGCATGTGGGTTTTTAAACTGCACCCGTGCATTCCATTTTTATATTGCTTTTATTTTCTGTTCCTGTTAAGACCAGGGCTATATATGTATGAACCAAGTTACTTGGCTACATGTGATTTTACACTTAGTGTTTCTATTTTTATTCTGCAGTCAATTTATATATTTTTGCTGTTTTTGTACAAACTGGAATTATTAGTTTTCTGAGTTTATCTGCAATCTGTCTATTGATTGTAGCTGAGGTATAATTGAACTATTAGAATGTTATCATTAAGTAATTCTGCTGCCTAGTGTTTGCTATACAACCTGAAAGACATCGAGATTAGGTTTATTTCAGAAGTTGTCTAACTCCTTTACTACAATTTCTTTATCTATTTTCCTTTAGTGTCTGTACATCGCGACTACATAGTGGGTCCGGTTTGCTTCCCTCATCATACTTGAGAGCACTGACACTCCAAAAAATTATAAACTTCAGAAAACTTTTAGCCTACTAGTCGATCACCTCCACAGCCTCTCTGCTTCTATCCAGGTGCTTACAATGGCTATTTTCAACTCCACTCCAATTAATTTTGCCTTTTAATCCTTTCAGTATTACTAGCTATTGCTTTGTTAAGCAAACAGGTATTTGTAGTGCCTTTTGGTTGAGTTCTGTATCGGTACTGACAGCTGCACTGTACCCCCTTGTATGACTTCCAAGTTATTCTTACCTTTTTCTCTTTCCCTACCATAGTGTTTAAATTAGGCTGCATGTAAACTTAGGTCCATCTACTAGAGTATCTCCCTAGTCTAAATTCTAATTTTGGCCTGCTTCTTTTGACTTTTGTATTTCTCCTAATTTCTGCATGTTTCTTTTGACTGTAGGACTCAATCAAATATTACTTACCTATCTTCCTGGTCTCAAGTTTCCCCTGATAACTACAGAGTACATCTTAACATAATAAGAAAATATAAAACAGAAAAACCTACTCTCTGGCTGTAGCTCTATCCCAGCTTCAGAGTCTCAGACACTCTGATTATTTTTTTCTAGACAATCATACCTTCATGGCTATCATCTGCTCAGTCTTCTCACCCTCTGAGCTCCTTGCAAAAACCGAATTAGCTCTCTCCACAACCAAAACCTGGATGCAGTCCAACCACTTAGCTCTAAATGCAAATAAAAGCAAACTAATGATCTTTTCCCCTACCAAAAACTCTGTTATTGACAAAACCTCATTCACTGTACAGAGACAGAACACCCCCCTCCTTGAAATCGTTCCCACCACCAAGCTTCTTGGCATCATCATTGATGATGAACTAAAATTTGATATCCACATCCACTCCACAATAAAAAAAAAACACCAAAAGATAGGTCTCGTCTACAGACACAACCGCTTCCTCAGCCCCTCTACCCATCAAACCCTGATATCCACCTTCCTGCTCCCCTCCCTGATGTATGGTGCCCCTCTGTTCACAAATCTCTTCCTCGGCTTATGATCCAAACTTGAGTCCAGCTACCACAAGATTTGCAAATTTGTAACTAATTCCAAAAACTCATCCCACCACTGCCAATCCCTCCTCCCCCTCAGTTGGCTTGAACTCCCCAACTACCTCAGTTACCTACAACTCACCATTGCCTACAAGTTAATCTTTAAACCTACAAACTGCCCATCTGTTGCTAAATCCTTAAAACCTTATATACTCAACCGCCAACTCAGATCCACAAACCAAAATCTCCTTCAGGTCCACAAACCAGCTCGACCTCCTGGCCACCTACTACTGTCCTACTCCTTAGCCAAGCAGTGGAACTCTCTCCCCCCACTTTCACAAGCTTCAAAACCATACCAATTTCAAATCTCAGCTATTCTCTCATCTATCAACCAAATGGGAATGCCCATGTCATGCTCCAACATACACCTCTCTCCACCCCATCTCTTTCTACCCTGCACTGAATCATTACCAGTTACAAATTATATTGCTTCATCTCAACCTAAAACAGTCTTGCCCTACCAGGGACTGATTTTCTCTCTGCTATCTAATGTACTATATCTTCCATAAACTAATTTTGAATATTTCTACGAGAACGCCGATAAGTGCCTCTACCAATAAGGAAATAAACGCGATAACCAAGCTGTGTATCAATCGTGTTTTAATATAACGTAAAATAATAAAGCGGACAACTCCAAACTAACAGACAAACTGATGGCAAAAAGGACAAACTGGTAGAAAAGAACAAGCAAACAAACAAGCTAGTTAAGCGCTTTCACCCAAAAAAACTGGGCTTCATCAGAACTGTTCTGATTAACTGTTATATTAAAACGCGACTGATACACAGCTTGGTTATCGCGTTTATTTCCTTATTGGTAGAGGCACTTATCAGCGTTCTCGCAGAAATATTCAGTTTCAGTTGTCGTTGTACTTGCCATAATCTAATTTTCTGGAACTCTCTCCATGCAAAATGGTCCACCTAACCTGCAAAGGGCTAGTAGCTACTTGTTTAATGTTAACTTACAAAGAGCTTATTTAACAAAACTATCTTTTTCAGCAAATGTTCAGTTTACCCAACCTCCAAAAGGGCTAGTAACCTTCTGTTTAAAAGTTAGCTCACTAAAAGCTTATTACATAATGTATTATATTTCTGTAAATGTTTTAATTGTTCTGTACAAATCTTTGTTATTCTTTTGTAACTTGTAATATGTAACTTGCAATATTTGGAGCTTTTCTCCCTGGGCCTCCACTGTAAATGGGCTCTTTATGGCCCAGTGAACTTCTCCGGTCATCAAACTTAAAATAAAATGACCCACTGGAACTAATACTTGTGCAACTCACCATAAACAGGGCTTCGTACCCTATCTTTGCAACCTGCAGGTTTCTCTTCATGTACCAGGAAACTCATACAACCTATCTCAATGTACTGGAGTCCCTCACTGTTTAACCAAATATGATCTTTATGGGGGATCTCAACTACCCTTCTATAGATTGGGAATCCTACACCACTTCTGTTACACAAGCCCAGCGATTCCTAAACTTTATTAATACCAACATCCTGGAACAGCTAGCCAATTCTCCTACCAGGGTTACAAAAATCCTTGACCTTGTAGTCACAAACATGGTAATGTCTTCACCCATCAGATCTAACCATAAGGCAGTATTGACTGAAATAAAAATTAAATCCGGGGATCTGGTGAAACGAAAAGTCTTTAGGAACTATTTCAAAGCTAACCTCTCTCTACTAAGTGATACCTTGGCTAAATTCCAATCACCCCCAAACCCAGTAAACACCATAGCATATGCTGAGCTATTTAAAAAACCTCTGTATAGCCATATCGATAGTAGTATAGAGCAAGCTGTGCCCACTACTATTAAGAATAAGACAAACTCAAAAGACAAGCCACCTTGGTAGAATAACAATATCAATCAGTTATACAACAAAAGAAAAAAAATCTTGGCCAAGCATAGGTGAAACAAAGCCATACATACTAAAAGCTCCTGACCAAGCTCAACAGGCAGCTAAGAGGGTTAACTAATACTCCAAGGCCACACTTGAAGAAAAAAATAGCTTCCAGGCAAAGGATAGCCACAAAGCTTTCTACATCTATGTCCATAACCTCAGGGGGAAATATGCAGCAATATGCAGAACTTATTGTAAATAGCATCACCTACACTGAACCAGAGGCCATTGCCAACCTTTTGGTCAACATGTTCAGCTCAGATTTCACCCCCCCCCCTTGATAGCCTAAAAGGAACTACCGCATACCACAATTCCCCCCAACTATTACTAGGGAACAGGAAACAGGTCATCAATGCACTTTCCAAGGCCGACAACACTGTATCGATGGGCCCCCGATAACATGTTGGGATGCTTAATAAATACCATAAAACATGACCTCTCTGGACCACTTGAAACACTTTTCAACTGCAACCTGCAGTCAGCTTTTGTACCCAAGGAATAGAAGATGGCTACAGTCATTCCCCTGCACAAAAGAGGTCCAACCACTGATCTGGATAAGTACAGGTCAATAAGTCTTACAAGCCTCATATGTAAGGCCATGGAAAAAATCATCATGGACATGATAAATGAAGACATAGGTAACCTGCAAGCACTGGACCCATCACAATTCAGCTTTGTTAAAGGAAGTTCATGCCTATTAAATCTGCTGGACTTTTTTAAGTGGGTCAACAAAGCATTGGATAAAGGCAAGACTGTGCACACAGCTTACCTTGACCCAGCCAAAGCTTTTGACACAATACTCTTCTCAGGCATTATAGACAAACTCATTCATTTAGGTATAAACCCTTTTATCACCCACTGGATAGCCAAATGGCTCACTGATAGGACCCAGGAGGTCAAAATAAGTGAGGCTACTTCCACCAAGAGGACGGTCAATAGGGGAGCCCCTAGGGCTTGGTACTGGGCCCACTCCTTTCACTCTGTGCTCTATTCTTTCTTTTATCATGGCCAAATCTATATAATCTCAAACATTTTTACTGCAAATTGCATAGTCCTCCTTGCACTTGTTCTCAAATCATATGCATTTTCTACAGATCTCTATGAAATCTCTGCAAATGTCAACAATTATGCTGTATTTTGTTTCTTTTCCTACACTTTGTTATCTAATTAATACTCTAATCTGTGTTATTAAGTAAAGAATAACTGTTGGAGCTTTTCTCCTCAGGTATCCACTGAAAATGGGTTTGTACTCAATTGAACCAACCCGATTAACAAATGTGAAATAAAAATAAATAATAATAAATCTATTTCTCTGAAATGGAAGCAAATGTTGAAGGTTTATGACTGATTAAATTTGCAGATGATTACAAGCTGGGAGCTGTCATCAGCTCTACTGCAGACACTAGCATTCTTCAAGGTAGGTCGATCTCTGACTAACAAATGGTGCCCAAGGCATGGTCTTAAACTCAGTGCTAACAAATGAATAATTGTACCATTTGGAAAGTTAACCATTGCAGCTAATTATCATGTCAATATTATGCCCCTAAGAGTTGACTCTGTAATCAGAGAATTGGCTACACACATAGATAGCAGCCTTAACTTAGACCACCATGTGGCCACAGTGTTGAGGAAATCCTTTTATGTTGTGCAACCTATATGTAAGGGATTAAATACTTCTCTACTAGATAATTAAATGATTGAATTCACAAGTGTAGTAAAGGACTAGGGTATGAGGAGAAATTGCAAACTCCCTTCTGAAAACTAATACCCACTACATTTGCAATGGAGCTTTGATACTGATGGGAGAGATTTTGAATGCTATATCTAGTCACGATCCATTTATAATTATCCATCTATATAGATCGATAATTACTAAACACTGTTGCTTGTTATTTTCTGACACAGACATTCAAACGCATTGCTTTCGCTTATGCATGATTACGACCTACACAGGTATTTAGGAGTTCCACTCTGTGACAGAATGTGGCTGCAGTGCGCAGTATTGCTCTGAGGACTGACCCATGGGGCATCCTTGCTTTGTCTTCTACCTAGTCATACATTTTTTTCCCAAAATGTTTACTGACTGAATTCTGTCTTCTATCCAAGTGTCAATTCACTTGATAGAGAATGCAGTAACTCTAAATGAATTTGTCATTAACAATTCCACAGTATAGTAGCATATGATGAGGCCTGACAATAAGAAATTTTACAAAAATAACAGGCAGCCCAAAATTCAAAGCAGTGATAACAAATGTGTAAACATTTCCAAGACTAGGTGTGGGAGATACTGCCTTCATGAAACTGTTCCATAAGACATCTGTTGTTAAAGAATGCTTGTAATTTTTCTTCAAAAGTGAGTCGGAGTGATATTAGAAGAGTTTGCCAAGTAACTGGACAGTAACTTTTTGATGATTGTAAGCCTCCATCTTTGTAAATTAGTGCTACATTAGATTGTTTCTACATTGGTGGTAGAATTCCATTCCTAAGTAACAGTTATATCAACAAGTAGCATGCAGGACAATATATCTGTAAGCATGTAAAGGAAATAATCTGATCTGTATCAAAACCCAAGCATACATTTTTTAAGCTTATTGAATGCAGAAATTAGCAAATCTTTGTCAATGTTTGCACAAGTAAAAGAAGATACTTCACTCACTGCTATATGAGCAAGGCACGTAGTATTTCTAGAAGCATTGGTAAAATATTCACAGAACATTTAAACTGCACCATGTGGATTATTAACTATAGAGCACTGTGCAAAAGAGGTCCAATATAAGAGACTGTAATAATAACATATTTATAGTAGCTTTTTATCATTCATTCTAGTAACTAATTCTTATGTATTTCTTTTCAGTATATAATATAATATAATATAATATAATATAATATAATATAATATAATATAATATCTGTCTAACATGACAGAGATATTATACCAGTTTTCAATAACAAGAGATTCATATTTTTGAAACATTGTAAAACAATGTCACTTCTTGAAGAATCTTTGCAAATGTTTAATCCACCACAGCAGAGTTTTAATAACTGTTTTTATAATTTGTTCTTACATATTTAACATGTTCGCTTTCACATAAGTTCTCCAAATATGCCCGACAAAGTATCCTTCCCTTTACAGAGAATGCAAATTGCCTTTTAAATCTTTCAAAACTTAGTTTTCTATAGTCATAAGTCCATTTAACAGTATTTGCTTTTTCTGATACTGGTCTTACTAGGTGTATTGCCAAAGTACCCACAGGAAGCTTTGTTGTTAAATCAGTAATCATGCCTCCACTGTTAGAAAAAATAAAACACTAGATCCAAAATATTTCCCCTTTGGCACTGATATTCCCTAGACAAGGACCTTAGCAAGTGAAGCCAGTGAAGGACTTTTAACCAGGAAAGAAAATGGCATGTCCATACAATAAAAAACAATAACCTAAGAAAAATGCTATGTTTTGTGTTTTGACCTTTGATTATGTGTACTAAAGTACTTTTTAGCATTTTTTTAACTTACAGAAGAACTTATACTGAAGAAGTCCAGAAAGACACATTTTAGGGAAATGTTAGAAAAGTGTTTAAGACTGAAAACTGAACACCGGGAAGCAAAATACCAACCATCAGAAGATTAAAACCCTCCCGCCATTCTACTGGCAATGTACACACATGAGTAGACTGGGCCATGGAAGGTGTCACATGCACACATCCTATTTAACTGATTTCATATTTGTATGGTTCATTAGTAACACATTATACAGATTGTTTTTCAGATTGATACAAAGTAGATCTAAATGTATTTCATCTCTTACCTACCTAACTGATGCATTCTAGATCATTATACTATTAAGTGAAACCAATGAAGAACTTATAGTGAAGGTGTCAGAAAACACATATTTCAAGAGAACGTTATAACACTCTGGAAAGCAAAAAGCTAAATAATGGTAAACAGTATACAACAATCAGGGGATCAAAACATGCTACCTACAGTACAGACAATGTACACCTCAATGCCAGAATGTTACATGCAGATACTATGTTTCACCTCGTTTCATATATGCATTGTAAGTGACTCAATGCCCAAATGTTACATGCAGATACTATGTTTCACCTTGTTTCATATATGCATTGTAAGTGACTCAATGCCCAAATGTTACATGCAGATACTATGTTTCACCTTGTTTCATATATGCATTGTAAGTGACTCAATGTCCAAATGTTACATGCAGATACTGTGTTTCACCTTGTTTCATATATGCATTGTAAGTGATACTCATTGCTTTTCCGAATGCTACAAGGTAGATGATCATAGATTTGAAACCCTGTCTCCTTAACTTATATTTTCTAGACCAGCTCACTAACAAGTGAAGTCAGAGAAGACACACATTTCAAGAGAATGTTCAGACAGTATGGTAGAGTGGAAACTGAGCAATACTAAACAGCATATAGCCACCAGAAAATAAAAACTCTACCCTACACTATTATACATTCATAAGTTCATAGGTGTTTACTAGACTAATGACCACAAGGGCCTTTTTAAGCCTAAACATGCATCCCAAATCTCTGACAAGTTCTGATACACATTGGTAAGTGTAAGCAGGGGCTTGGGAGAGGAACCATTTACAGGCTGAAGCTGTCTATTAGAGACAGAGGTGCCAAACCAAGGATGAATTTCCTGTTCCCCATCCAATTGTTCAAGTTACACTTTTTTAATTTTTTTTCTAACATGACAGAGATATTGTACTAACAAAAATAAAAATAAATAAACCAAGGATGAATTTCCTCTTCCCCATCCAGTTATCCAAATTGCACTTGAATTGGGTTAGGGAGGAACTCTGCTTCACATGAACAGGGAGCCCATTCCAGAGACACGGTAATCTCTGGGATACATACCTGTTTCTCCATCAGGTCCTATTTATATCGCAGGCAAGGTTTAAGTCTTTAGAACAGGTAATTCTGGTACTTTTGAGGCTATGCAGGAGGTCCATCAGAGTGGGGTTTGACAATGCCCTGTATGCCAGGCATAGATCTCCCCTCAAAAGCCTGTAAGATATAGAATACAGGGATAAGGCTTCAAAGCAGACTACATATTGGCAATGTAAACATCACTTTATGACTACAATTAGACATGGAGGGGGTTACAATGAAACTTGTATGTCAGTATTGCCTGGTGCTGTCCATCAGTGATGAGCTCAGTCAGTATTGCCTGGTGCTGTCCATCACTGATGAGCTCAGTCACTATTTCCTGGTGCTGTCCAACAGTGATGAGCTCGGTCAGTATTGCCTGGTGCTGTCCATCAGTGATGAGCTCAGTCAGTATTGCCTGGTGCTGTCCATCAGTGATGAGCTCGGTCAGTATTGCCTGGTGCTGTCCATCAGTGATGAGCTCAGTCAGTATTGCCTAGTGCTGTCCATCAGTGATGAGGTCGATCAGTAGTGCCTGGTGCTGTCCATCAGTGATGAGCTTGGTCAGTATTGCCTGGTGCTGTCCATCAGTGATGAGCTCAGTCAGTATTGCCTGGTGCTGTCCATCAGTGATGAGGTTGATCAGTATTGTCTGGTGCTGTCCATCAGTGATGAGCTCAGTCAGTATTGTCTGGTGCTGTCCATCAGTGATGAGCTCCGTCAGTATTACCTGGTGCTGTCCATCAGTGATGAGCTCAGTCGGTATTGCCTGGTGCTGTCCATCAGTGATGAGGTCGATCAGTAGTGCCTGGTGCTGTCCATCAGTGATGAGCTCGGTCAGTATTGCCTGGTGCTGTCCATCACTGATGAGCTCAGTCAGTATTGCCTGGTGCTGTCCATCAGTGATGAGCTCAGTCAGTATTGCCTGGTGCTGTCCATCAGTGATGAGCTCGGTCAGTATTGCCTGGTGCTGTCCATCAGTGATGAGCTCAGTCAGTATTGTCTGGTGCTGTCCATCAGTGATGAGCTCAGTCAGTATTGCCTGGTGCTGTCCATCAGTGATGAGCTCAGTCAGTATTGCCTGGTGCTGTCCATCAGTGATGAGCTCAGTCAGTATTGCCTGGTGCTGTCCATCAGTGATGAGCTCAGTCAGTATTGCCTGGTGCTGTCCATCACTGATGAGCTCCGTCAGTATTGCCTGGTGCTGTCCATCACTGATGAGCTCAGTCAGTATTGCCTGGTGCTGTCCATCAGTGATGAGCTCAGTCAGTATTGCCTGGTGCTGTCCATCACTGATGAGCTTAGTCAGTATTGCTGGTGTTCTCCATCAGTGATGAGCTCGGTCAGTATTGCCTGGTGCTGTCCATCAGTGATGAGCTCGGTCAGTATTGCCTCGTGCTGTCCATCAGTGATGAGCTCAGTCACTCGATGGATGCCAATATATTAGCACATCTGAAGCATTTTCCTTAATTTGTACCACAGGATAAGGTGTCATTTCTCTATATGTTCATATGAACAGAGAAGTTGCTCTCTGCCAATTGTCGCATAACATATACCACAGATAGATGATTTTTGTTTTTTTATTTATAAGTCCTTTTTGGACATTTATGCAGTGAGTTAATGTTATTTTTGATGAAATAAAAGTTGTAAAGGGTATCTGACAAAGACATAAAGAGTAAAATGCAAACAGGATGACAAAAAGTGAGATGAAAAGGATGATGATAAGGAGTGAGCAGAATGGAGGTGGGTGAAGAAAATAGTCATTAATGGGTACGAACCCATGGCTTTCACATTTATATGACACATAATTGTGCCTCACCAAAGGCAGAAGGGTAGGCCACTGAAGTTGTTTTGCAATTAACCATAGGTAAAACTGCCCTACAGTTTGTAGCATGCTACAGACCACCCTCTCAAACTCGGGAAACCCACACAGCCTTCCTGAAGACACTGGAGAGTATGAATGTCTCTCCAAACACCATCATATTGGGTGACTTCAACTACCCAAACATAGACTGGGAACATTACTCAAGCCCCAACACCCTATCCCAAAGGTTCCTAGAATTTATAAACTCAAATGCAATGGAACAACTAGTCACCATTCCCACAAGAGGAGAAAATATACTAGACCTGATCATCACAAACATGGGGACAAAATGCTCCACACCAGATGTATATCCCTCATTGGTGAGATCAGACCATAAATTAATCTCACTGGAGATCCACATCCCGCCCCCAACCCCAGCAAAAAAGTCCACAGTGAAGAACTTCTCAAAAGCAAACTTCACACTTCTTAAGACTGGAGTGGTATCCTTCAAGGCCCCCGAGCCAGTGGAAACCGCAACCCACGCTGCTGAAACCCTTACAAATGCCTTCTACGAGCACCTCCAGGAATGTATGGATCAAGCAATCCCTAATAAAATCAAGACCCTTTCCACAAAGGCAGGCCCGGTCTGGTGGATCCCAGCCATAAACAAACTCTACAACAAGAGGAGAAAGCTACTACATGACAGAGCAAAATCCCTAAAAGGGAAGGCATCTCTGATCACTACTAGCAAAACACTACAATCACTCATAAAATCATCCAAGGCCAACTTTGAGAGAAAAATCACTAATGACACAAAAGACAATCATAAGGCCTTCTTTAGCTATGTTAGAAACCTGGGTGGAAACTCCCAGATATGCTCAGAATTAGTCCAAAATGATACAAAAATCACTGAACCCACAGACATTGCCAACATACTGGCAGACAGGTTCAGTGCAAATTTCTCCCCTCCCTCCCCCCCAAAAGGAGAAATATCTATCCCACCAGAGTCTAGCCTCCCAAACATCTCAGTTGCCCAGGTGAGAGCTGCTCTCTAAAGCAAAAACACAGCATCAATGGGACGGACGGTGTCCCCGCTGTGTGCTACACAAACTCAATGAGGAACTAAACCCACACATAAGGCTGCTGTTTAATCTTAGCCTTACAGGATACGAAAGAATGGCGACGGCAACTGTGGTCCCATTCCACAAAGGCGGTGCTTCTACGGACCCTGAAATTACCGCCCATAAGCTTGACGAGCCTTGTCTGCAAAGCTATGGAGAGGATCATAATGGAACTCATAAATAAAGACATTGGGGACCTACAGACACTGGATCCTACCCAATTTGGCTTTGTCAAGGGCAGATCCTGCCTCTTGAACTTGGTCGACTTTTTTGAAACAGTCACTAAGGCCATTGATGAGGGTAAGGCAGTTCACACAGCCTACCTTGACCTAGCAAAAGCATTCGACACAATACCCCACTCGGGCATCATAGAAAAGCTCACCAGCTTAGATGTAAACCCATATGTCACAAGATGGGTTGCAAACTGGCTCAAGGACAGAACCCACAGGGTTAGAGTTGCTGGTGCCATGTCAGACTCTAAGCCAGTCAGGAGCGGTGTCCCACAGGGCTCAGTCCTGGGCCCCCTCTTGTTCGGCATTTATTTTTCTGAAGTGCAGGCAAACATAGGGGGATTGTGGCTGACAAAATTTGCAGATGACTGCAAACTGGGCACCATAATTGACACTCCATCAGACACAGACATCCTCCAGAGAGGTCTCATATAAATGAATAACTGGTGCCAGAGCCATGGCCTTAAGCTAAATGCCAAAAAATGTATAGTCATACCCTTTGGGAAAAACAAGGTAACCCCTAATTACCACATAGGTGGTAATCCATTAAACACGGAAGAAGTTATCAGGGACCTGGGGACCCAAGTTGACAGTAACCTCTTTGACACTCACATTGCCAAAGTGGTTAGGAAGACATTCTACATTGCCCACCTGATCATGAAGGGATTCACATCCAGATCAGGAGAGGTCATTGTACCCCTATACTCTTCACTTATCAGACCAATGATTGAGTACAACGCCCCATTGAATGTACCTTCCGACACCTGCAGCAGTTGGAAAGACCCCAAAAGTTCCTCACCAAAAGGATAAAGGGGCTCAAACATATGTCATACGCTGCCCGACTGAATAAACTCCAGCTCTATTCAGTCACATACCGTCTGCTCAGAGGTGATTTGTGCCTGACATACAAGGCCATGTCCATCCCAGAATTAATGGACATGCTCCACCTCAAAAAATCCAAATCCACCAGAGCCACGAGAGCAAGAGACTTAAACCTCAACACGGATATAAATAGGACGTGCTGGAGGGACAGATTCATCACCCAGAGACTCTCTACACTATGGAACAGAATCCCAGTCCATGTGAGGCAGAGCCCCTCACTGACTCTGTTCAAGAGAAATCTTGACGAGCGGATGGGAGATCGTAGGTTTACCCCGGGAATCATCTCTGTGTCACTGCTGGACAGAGGCACAGCAAACTAATGGGTATAGTATTCTCATACTAAGGGGTGGTGAAAGCCACACACACTCTGGCTAGGCTTATAAATGCCCTAGAGCAGATAGCCTAGTATGAACCTATGAACCTATGACTGTAACAGGTATACATAACTGTATTCTGGTTACATGTGCTTTGTGTTTATTTTTGAACCAGATAGGATTTTGGAAATGGGACTATAGGACCAAAATTAAAAGGTGAAGCATATATAGGGTAACATACAAGGTAAACAAAACAGGAATGAGCTGGATGGAGCTGAGACAGGAGCATAACTCACAACTTCGTAACTCAGTGTCAGATAACTCCATACTGTTTAAGACATAACTCACAACTTCGTAACTCAGTGTCAGATAACTCCATACTGTTTAAGACAGTGACAGTCCATGACAAACTTTGCACACTGACAGAAATAATTCATTTCATGGGAGTGGAATGCATGATCAGTATGAAAACATGATTGTGCCTGCATGGGTTTGAAACTACCCATGTGCCACTCAGCTTCTCTACAGCACAGCATTAGCTGGGTATGCTTTAGAATCATACATAGTGAAAGTGTCAGTAAAACACTTATCAGGGCAATGAAACATTGGACATTTATACAAGATTAATGCTGGGGAATGTAGTCAAATCCATGTCTCTGTTATTCATAACCCCTAAATACCAGGTATGCCACTGAAGCACTCAGAGGAAAGGCATTAAAATAAAACAAAATAGTGCAGGGGAACGGCACACAATTGTATGATGAGAATGAACTATTGTACAACAACATCCCCCTATAGGGGATTAGAACCCTGCACACAGTGCACCTGAAATGCACGCATCACATTATGAATACTTTGAGCCATAGACACCTACACAGGATATTAATGTTACAGTATTCTGTGCTTGTTGCTGTCCACCTACGATAATTTCTTTTCCGTGACCATTGGCAGGAGCTTAAAAAATCGAATTATTTTTCTTCGTTTTTCGCCATAGGATGGGAATGAAGGGAAGTTGTTCTCTGTCAGATATGACACAACATATGGGCACACAAATACGATTTTAATATGCACGTCCATTTTTGGGCGGGTGGTATGTTTGCTTATTTTCTTTGTCAGACTGAAGCTGAAAATGGGAGTAAATGACAGATAAAAAGGGGAAACATGAAGGTGGAACACAGGAGGTCAAATAAGTAATGAGCAGGATGGGGGTGGGCTTGGAGCATTACTCTCAGCGTCTTCAGTCAGTAATCCTGGTGAATTACACTTATATTCTTAATTATTCACTGACTAAAATCCTCAGAGATTTGTGACACAACTACACGTTTTATGATGAACGATGGAACCAATCATGCAAACATTATTTAAATGTCCGTGAAGTTCAGAAGAATGGGTGGCAGAATTGTGGTAGGAAAGAGACCCTTATTTATCTATTTATTTAGTTAGTTATATTTTGAGATCAGAAAGATGGGGAAGGAAATTAATGAAGTAAGAGGTGAGCAATGGAGAGGGTAGGTCACTAGGTAAGACAGTTACATCTGACAGTATGTGGGGTAACACAGTGAGGGAGGTGGAACATAACAGTGTAGGAGACATCCGACAAAAAGTATGAAGGCAATAGTAATTAGAGGATTGTGGTTATAAACACTAAATGAAGGGGAATGCTGGATTTGGTGACATAGCCTCTGCCAGCTTTGACATGCTGGGACATTATTTCTTAGTCTGGGGCCTATCACCACAGGGTCTTGCTACAGGATATGGAGGCAGAGCTGGGCAGCCATGAAACTCTACGAGTCACCAGCAGTATGGTCTCTATACGGCTGATGTGGGATTCAAACCTCCTGTCCAGTATCTCCCCCTAAGAATCTGCAACCTCCTGACAGCTAACATAATTGTCACCTCTACTGGAGATGGAACTGCTACAGGTGGAGGCACTGAGGTAAGTCTAGCAGGCTGGGACCAAAATGTGCTGCTGCTATCTGCAGAAGGATGAAAGGCCATACAGATGTTGTCCAGTTACTGTACTTCTGCCTATAGCATTAGCAATGGAGAAACATATATATAATATGTAAACCACACACACACACACACACACACACACACACACACACACACACACACACACACACACACACACATATAAAATGGTTTACTATCATATTTGTGAACATCATTTAGATGAACGCAACGATCTCGGACAAATATTGTCGGAAATCAAAAGACCGAGCGACCAAACTATTGAACGAAGCATTTCAGCAATGTCGAATATCGACTTTGCTGAAATGCTGACATCTGCCCACAACTAACAATAACACTTGCAGGGCAAGCCCCTGCACCCCACACCCCTACTTATATATATATATATATATATATATATATATATATATATATATATATATATATATATATATATATATATATATATATATACAAACTCCGAGATCACACTACAGTGAGGGTAAGGATACATTTCCCGATCCCCACTATAGTACGATCTGCACCGCAGTGTTAAAGCTGACAATAGTGGCTGATCGCTCATGTCAGCTTCGACATTGTGGTGATTGAACTCTCAGTTAGAGAAAATGATTTGCGCACATATTCGATCATCTAAATGACAATCGAATATGTGATAGTAAACCATATAAAATATGTAATATATATATATATATATATATATATATATATATATATATATATATATATATATATATATATATATATATATATATATAAACTATGTAATAGACACACACACACACACACACACACATATATACATATATGAGAAAGGATAGGGATAAAGAGGGTGGGTGAAGCTCTGCATGACTAAGTTCACAGAAAACTGTAAGCTAAGAGCAGTCATTCAATCTCCAAATGACTTATCCATCCTGCAGGAAGGTTTGTCTCAGCTATAAATAACTGGTGTGAAAATCTTAGACAGAAAGTAAATTCCAAAACATGCATTATTGTATCCTCTGGGAAGTCATCTACCCCAGGGAACTACCACATTGACAATAAACCCCATGTGAAGGCTGCCAGCCCAGCTAGCTAGAAGTTTGTAAATAATTCTATGTCATTGTAAATATTAATATGATCCATAGACGTGTCTACAAATGTAAGTAACCTGTATGTTATGTACTGAGCTTCAAAAATGTAAGCACAGTGCACCCTGCTGGAAAAGAGCAGAAATGTATATGGACTCTATGCCTGTGCAGATGTATGTTTTCATAATAGAAATTGGGACATACAAAGTTAACTTGCAAACTCTGAGAAAATAAGTTAAGTGTTTTACAATTGTGTTTACCACAGCTAGAAGACAGAATGTCTGCAGCTAGAAATTCTTTCTATTGTTTGGAGATAGAAATAATTACTAGGTTTAAAATGTAAAAGTGTTAATTGTTTTACGACTTCCAGTTTCAGGCAAGCTTCTAAAAGATAAGTGTCAGCTTCTAAGAAATAAGTATTTTTTATAGAGACATGTTAAATTCTGTTGGTATCTGTTTAGCCTGGGAACTAGAGGCAAGTATCAAATAGTGATATAATCTAGCTACCTCAGCAGTAATGTGTATTATTAATTTAACAACTATTTCAGAGAGAAAGTCTATACATTTAGTATTTGTCTCTGGACCTGTAAACATCTCACCAGCACTTGCCTTGCTCTCTATGTAAGACTTAGATCATAGTATTTATCTTAGAAATAGATAGGAATATAATAACATTAGTCTAGATGTTTTCTGTATTTATGTGAGACTGTCCTGCAATGTTATTTTAAAGTATTTTCTGTGATTCTGAACTCTGCTGTCACTGTGTTGAGTTAATGAGTATTGTCTTCTGCTTTTATTATTTATTATTAAATACATTTAAACCTTTTAATTGTGGCTGGTTTGTTAGAGATATTTAAGCTCCTAGAGTACTTGCATATGTATTTGGTGATACTGTATAGACCACTATTAAATAACCTTAAAAGTTCTGGTCACACTTACCATTTGGATAACAGTAACATTACACATTAGAATCGGTCAAGCTTTGGAAAGGTCCTTATAGTAGCTGATAGTAAGAGTGGTTAGTGGCAGCTGGTACTACTGAATAGTCTGGGCAGAAGGGGGCAGAGCTAGTGAACCTGTGCCAGCCTCCCCAGGAGTGTCTGTGTGTTTGTATATACATCAAATCTCAAAGTGTGTGTGTCAGCTACTTGGGCAGGGACACGAAGCACTGGTTGGACAGAGAGGGTGCTGGAGATTTTGGCTTGACCATTCAGCTGAGATCTCAACCCTATAGCTGTGCCAGTGAGGAGTCTTATTTGGGATCTGACGAGAGAGAGAGTGAGAAACCAGCCCCAGACTGGCTGTTATCTCTGTGTGCTGTTAAGTGAAATTGTACTTTACTGTGTGTGTGTGTGTGTGTGTGTGTGTGTGTGTGTGTGTGTGTGTGTGTGTGTGTGTGTGTGTGTGTGTGTGTGTGTGTACTTATCTTCCCATTGTGCACGTCCCTCACTGGTGTTAGTGGTGAGGATTGAGGCGCCTTGATTACTGGGCCAGTGCAGGGGTGTCACACCCCATGCCCCTAGAAAATGACACAATTGTTTGGGATTTTGGAACTTATGTAGACAGTGACCTAACTTTTGACCAACATGTGTCTGTTGTTGTTGTTGTAAAAAAAGAGTCCTATATTGCACAGCTTAGAAACAAAGGGCATGTATCAAGATTTAGGGAAGTCATTGTCCCCATTTACTCAGCCCTCATAAGGCCAGTTATTGAATATAATATCCCCTTTTGCATAATTCTCCAGATACATGCAACAACTGGAACTCCTACAGAAGTACATTATGTCCAGATACATGCAACAACTGGAACTCCTACAGAAATACCCTACTAAATGGATACAAGGCCTAAACAACATGTCCTATATGGACCACCTCAAAGCTCTGTTATTATACATGGTATCCTACAGACTGCTAAGAGCTGACCTGTGTTTGGCATGCAAGGCATCCTCCAACCAATTACTGATGAATTTACTGCACATTAAAGTCAAATGGTATCAAAAATACTCAGTCTAGGGATCTAACCCTCCTCCGCAACACCAACAGAATGGTTTGTAGGGACCTCCTCTGCAACACCAACAGAATGGTTTGTAGGGACCTCCTCCGCAACACCAACAGAATGGTTTGTAGGGACCTCCTCCGCAACACCAACAGAATGGCTTGTAGGGACCTCCTCTGCAACACCAACAGAATGGTTTGTAGGGACATGTATATTTATTAGATGATACTGATGCTGTGGAACAGACACCCCATCCACATAAAACAAAGTTAATCCCTGTCCATTTTCAAGTGCAACTTAGATCTATGGATAAAAAAACAGAAAATGTACCCCAGGACTGCCCCCATAGTACTAATGGACAGATGCAGATCTTAAATGCTTTCTTCTTTGCATGGGTTGCCTCAAATTATCTATGGTTTGATCCCAGTTATTCTTATCAGGGCTAATATATAATTATTAACTATGGGATGGGTAAGGCCAGTCTATAACCAAATGGAATTGGTTATTTTGAGCAGAAAAAAGAAAGTTTGTTGGGCTTAAAATGGCCCGCAAGGGCAGTTAGTCTAGTGCTAACCAAAGAACCTATGAGCTTATATAAAAATAAAGAAATTGCATCAGCATTTTTTTCATACTCATAATGCAGTGAAGGAAAATAATCTTGAAATAATAGGACCTATGAAGTCAGTTTTAATGTTATAACTATTTTATTTAAAGTGTTATTAGTTTAGTTATTTCAACAGTAAATTATGCCATGAAATCACCATGTTTTATGGGGAATCGAAGCCAAAGCCATCCATATGACCTCAGTACACAGAGGCTTAACATGATCCTCTTCTCCAGCTATACCGGGGTGGCATGATGAATCAAAATTCTAACATCATGCAGTCATACAAATTCCAGTAAGGAATGCCAGCACTGACAGGTGTCCTGCTGTACTATTATGTTTAATTTCTACCTGTCAGTATGCAAACAGGTGCATCTTTCACAACAGCAGGAATACTTACCACAGAGCCATCTTAGGTGTTCTAGCCTGCTCCTATGCATCCAGTTGTTCTTTGCAGTCTCTTCAGGGGCTGGGGATACAGAAAGAGCATAATGTAAAATTGTATAATGGGGGGGCTATTTGGTTAGGGAACTGATGGATACTTATAGTTTTAAACTGTTGGTCATGCTGTAATTTCAGCCTGCCATTAGTAAAGGAGGTCAGCCCTGGATCAACTCAATTCACTGTAGTGGTGACAACACTATTCCCCTGTGTGTGGGATACCAGCAGCTTGGGTGACAACATTAACCAAACTATCCTAGGCATCACTCTTATACTGTGACTCAGTATAGTCTTTCTTCAGGAGGATCCACTTGTATTGCTTATGGAAAATGTCCAGAAAAATCTTGGAATCCTCTTCACACCACCTCTGTGCTCTGAAAGGACCACTTCCCTCACCTTCTCCAGCCATGCAAGTCACACCCTTAAAGATCGCAGATAAAAATGGCAGGAAATTGACTCAAAAATTACTTTTCACAGGTTTCAGGATCCATGCAATAGCAGGCACTGAAGGGCTCCTCATTTGCGCAATGGATGGAAAAACAAGAAAATATATGTACTGTAATTTTATGGTTCCCCTGGCATGTTAGGGTATGAAATATAGCAGTATTTCATCCCTCTGTTTGCTGCACTGAAAATAAATGCACGACAGTGATTCCATCTTCAGATGGTTAAATATAGCATGATCATTGGTCTCAACCTTCCATGAATAGATTGTGGAACATCACCTAGCATAAAAATGTGAAACAGATGGATAACGTGGAACACTTAACTAACTACAAGTTTGGCTATTGAGCTCACAGTATGGTTAATGTGCCATATTACACTTCTAAAATGTTATATAGACAAGTTTGTGGCAAGCACTGTGGTGGCAGGACAGGTAGCTTTCATCCTTCTAAGTTGGGAACTGCTGATTGAGAGCCCAGTGTCCAAGTGTATTAGTTCTGGTTTAGGCACTTGGGCTTCAGGCCAGTTATTTTACATTAAGAAGGTTCGTGGTCTGCACTCTTGTGGGAGAAGAGGCTGGACTCTGCCCTTCTGAGCTGGGAATTTTCTGGTTAAAGGTTTATAGTGCCTGAATATTTGAACTGTATCTTACTGAAATTGGTTCACCTTGTTTGCTCTAGCATAGACTAGATCCAGGCCTACTGAATCTAGCTTTGTTTATATGCTTGTTGTTTGTTTGCTTGTTATTTCCTGGAAGCTAATTCCACCTAATACGCAACTTCTCAGTGCTTCTGTGGATCACTAGTGATATCTGCATTGCTTACTGTACTTATTTCCTTGTTTCACTTGAAAGAAAGTTACTGTTTGTCGTTTTGCATTTAGTTACTTGTAACACATTGCACTCAAGTTACCTGGCACTTGCTCACTAAAGCAATTATATAAGTCAGCACTAAAATTAAAAGCACTACACCCTCACTCCCCACTGGCCCTTGTTTTCAATTAAGGATTTCCCAATATTATTCTAGCATGTCCAAAGGTCAGTTGTCAATCTCCTCTCCGGTCCAACTGGTGAATCTGGGAATCTTGAGGCAATGTTATAACTGCCTCATGTACACAGACAACCCTCTCCTCCTCCCACATAACACAAATACTTGCAGAGATGCAGCTATTTAGCCAAACTGGAGGCTGAGCTCTCTCAACTCAGGACTGGCAAGACCAGACAGGAGGAGAAGGCAACTACACACACCACAAAACCAGCCTCACATAATGCTACCACTCCACTGAATCAAACACATAAACACACAAAGACATACTCGAGGCTCTGAGTAAAATTTACCTAAACAGCAGAGGCCTCCAAAGCAGACACCCAAACAACTGCTACCTCAAGACACCCCACAAGCAACACATAAACCACAAAAGCAGTGTGCAAAGCAGTCACAGCCCTTAAGGCCAAATACAACACCAAACATACTTGTCATAGGTGACTCCATAGTCAGACACACTGACGTCCCACTCACCAGGCTGAACAAGGAGAGGGTCACAGTAAGCTGCCTATCGGGCGCTAGAATCCGCCACATAACACAAGCACTGGTCACTCCATGGCAAGTACAAATATGACACAGTCATTGTCCATGCTGGTGTGAACGACCTGAGACGTACCTCCCTGGACTACATGAAAAAAGACATAGAGGAGCTCTCTGATTATGTAGCCCAGGCAGGTATGACCCTAACCCTGAGCAGTATCCTTCCTTCACCAAGAATGATGCCACAATATAGAGACAAGATGATCAGCTTTAACAATTGGCTTAATGTCTGGTGTCATTCAAAGGGGATCCAGTGTCTGTCTGCCTGGGATGACATGCTTGACAAGCCACGCTGCTTCGCAAGGGACGGCTTGCACCTGTCACCCTGGGAGTCCGGATATTGGCTAAGGCTCTTGCCACCCCATAGTGCCTTTTTAGGCAAGGCTCAAATTCTAAACCTACCACCCTAGAAAACAAAAATGGGAAGAAACTGAGGGTAATGCTGCTCAATGCCAGAAGTCTAAATCTCAAAATGCACGCACTCGAGGCCCTTCTCAGTATGGAGAACATCGATGTCTGTGCTGTAACTGAAACCTGGTTCAAGGCTCCTGAGAGCACCCGGCACTATTAGGTTTTACCTCATATCATGCTCGCCCCAAAACCCGGACCACACCACAAAAGGAGGGGTGTATCCATATTCATAAAGGATACTCACACCTCCAGGTTGGTGGCAACGCATATAAGCTTGAAACCATCCAGGTGCAACTAACCATAGGCAAAACTGCTCTACAAATTGTAGCATGCTACAGGCCACCCTCTCAAACTCAGGAACCCCACACAGCCTTCCTGAAGACACTGGAGGGTATAAATGTATCTCCAAACACCATCATATTGGGTGACTTCAACTACCCGAATATAGACTGGGAACATTACTCAAGCCCTAACTTTCTAGCCCAACGGTTCCTGGAGTTCATAAATTCAAATGCCATGGAACAGCTAGTCACTGTTCCCACGAGAGGAGAAAATATACTAGATCTCATTGTGACAAACATGGGGACAAAATGCTCCAGACGCGAAGTATATCCCTCATTGGTGAGATCTGATCATAAACTAATCTCACTGGAAATGCACAACTCCCCCCCACCCCCAGCAAAAATAACCATAGTGAAGAACTTCTCTAAAGCAAACTTCACACTACTCAAGACTGGTGTGGTATCCTTCAAGGCCCCTGAGCCAGAGGAAACCACAACCCAAGCTGGAAGCCCTTACAAATGCTTTCTATGAACACCTCCAGGACTGCATGGATCAGGCAATCCCAAATAAAACCAAGACTCTTTCCACAAAGGGCAAACGTCCAGTCTGGTGGACCCCAGCCATTAACAAACTTTACAATAAGAGGAGAAAGCTATTACATGATAGAACAAAATCCATAAAAGGGAAGTCACCCCTGATCATTATTAGTAAAAAATACGAGCACTCATAAAATCAACTAAGGCCAATTTTGAGAGAAAAATTGCCATGGATTCAAAGGACAATCATAAGGCCTTTTTCAGCTATGTTAGGAACCTGGGTGGAAACTCCCAGATATGCTCATAATTAGTCCAAAATGATACAAAAATCACTGAACCCACAGACATTGCCAACATACTGGCAGACAGGTTCAGTGCAAACTTCACCCTCTCCCCTAAAGGAGAGATAACTATCCCAGCCGAGTGTAGCCTCCCGGACATCTCAAATGCGCAGGTGAAAGCTGCTCTCTCTAAAGCTAAAAACACAGCATCAATGGGACTGGATGGTGTCCCCGGCTGTGTGCTACACGAGCTAAATGAGGAATTAAACCCGCACATAAGGCAGCTGTTTAATCTTAGCCTTACCACAGGATACGTGCCCAAGGAGTGGCGTACGGCAACTGTGGTCCCACTCCACAAAGGCGGTGCCTCTACGGACCCTGGTAATTACCGCCCATAAGCTTAACAAGTCTAGTCTGCAAAGCTATGGAGAGGATCATAATGGAGCTCATAAACAAAGATATAGGGACTTGCAGACATTGGACCCGACCCAGTTTGGCTTTGTCAAGGGAAGATCATGCCTTTTGAACTTGGTTGACTTCTTCAAACAGTCACCAAGGCCATTGATGAGGAAAGGCAGTCCGTACAGCCTACCTTGACCTTGCAAAGGCTTTCAACACAATACCCCACTCAGGTATTGTAGAAAAACTTACCAGCTTAAATGTAAACCCATATGTCACAAGATGGGTTGCAAACTGGCTTAAGGACAGAACCCACAGGGTTAGAGTTGCTGGCGCTGTGTCAGACTCCAAGCCGGTCACAAGTGGTGTCCCACAGGACTCGGTCCTTGGCCCCTATTGTTTGGCATCTACTTCTCAGAAGTACAGGCCAACATGGGAGGACTTTGGCTGACAAAGTTTGCAGACGACTGCAAACTGGGCCATAGTGGAAAGTGCATCGGACACGGATATCCTTCAGAAGGGACTCACGGAAACAGATAGCTGGTGCCAGAGCCATGGCCTGAAGTTAAACGCCAAAAATGTATAGTCATACCCTTCGGGAAAAACAAGGTAACCCCAAGCTACCATATAGGTGGCAATCCACTAAGCACAGAAGAGGTTATCAGGGACCTGGGGACCCAGGTTGACAGTGGCCTTTCTTTTGACACTCACATTGCTAAAGTGGTTAGAAAGACCTTCTACATTGCCCACCTGATCATGAAGAGATTCACATCCAGATCTAGTGAGGTCATTGTTCCCCTGTACTCTTCACTTATCAGACCAATGATCGAGTACAATGCCCCATTCGGGATGTATCTCACCCGACATCTGCAGCAATTGGAGAGACCCCAAAAGTTCCTCACCAAAAGGATAAAGGGACTCCAAAATCTGTCATATGCTGCCAGATTGAAGAAACTCCAGCTCTATTCAGTCGCATACCGTCTGCTCAGAGGTGACATGTGCCTGACATACAAGGCCATGTCCAACCCGGAATTAATGGACATGCTCCACCTCAAAAATCCAAATCCACCAAAACCACTAGAGCAAGCGACTTAAACCTTAGCACGGATATAAATAGGACGTGCTGGAGGGATAGATTTATCACTCAGAGACTCCCTATGCTGTGGAATAAAATCCCGGTCCATGTGAGGCAGAGCACCTCGCTGACTCTGTTCAAGAGAAATCTAGACCTGTGGATGGGAGATCGTAGGTTTACCCCAGGAATCATCTCTGTGTCACTGCTGGACAGAGGCACAACAAACTAATGGGCACAGTATTTTTTCATATAAGGGGTGGCGTAAGCCACAATAATTTGGGCTAGGCTTATAAATGCCTTAGGGCAGATAGCCTAGTATAAACCTATGAACCTATGAACCTATATGTTATTCATTGTCATTTAACATGGATATCAGATTAAAAGATGGCCAGCACTTGAATGTGAGATGATCCTTTCAATGCGGGAATGCATAGAATATGGGTCTTTAAAACTTAAATTGTGGAACATTGCTGACAATGGGGTACACTCAAGAGACAATAACATGAGAGTTTCCCCTGCACTGTGATCAGGTCTTCCCATGTGTACAGAGATCAATACAGGTGCTAAAGCTTGTGCTCAGTGTAGAACTCAGCATGTTTATCAGGTTTACAGATTTAGAGATTCTGAAAAAATAATGAGGTGAGCCCTGATTAGCATACTCATCGCACCCAGAAGGGCTAATCTACATGATAAAAGCAGGATTGCAGCCACAGATCATCATCATGCGATGGAAGATGAACTTTGCTCGAAACCTGAATTCTCCTACAGCAACCACTTGCTACATAATACAGTTATCTGTTAACATAAGGTATTTTTGCTCTTTTTACACCTACATCTTTTTAGAAGCATGTTTTTTGTGTGGTGTTTACTATGAAGCCTAGAACTGTGCTTCAGTTTTCCAGTTTATCTACATGTATTGGCGAAAGCACTCTGATGGAGTATATTACAAGTATATTGGCCACCGCAGAATGCAGTATCATTACTATAGGTATGTTAAAATGTGATGAATAGCATTGTAATGTTGGGTAACTCACAAATATGTGATTACACTTTAAGAATTTTGACCAAGGTTGTAGTAACTGATCATTGTGCTTGTTAAGTTACATGCTTGTTAAGTTACATGCTTGTTAACTTGTAGTCAGGTGTTAGTATTTTATGTGGGATGGTGGTGGTAGGATTGTGCTTAAAACACAATAATGCCTGACATTCAGGTTAAAAGACTGCATTGTAGATACAAATATTTTCAGTGTCGGCCCTTATGAAATGCAGAAGCTGGACTATGTCAGGATTATGTGCTGGTATTCTTGGTGTGTGGAGGGTTATGCACTGTGGATGCAGTACTATCTCACATGTAGGTAAAGATAGTTGTGTAGATACACGTATTTTGGTGTCAGGCCCTGCTAAAGCATAGAACATGGACTATTATTATAGTACTTCAATTTGGTCTCGTAGGTGGGTGAACAAATGTGCGAACTTGATATTCAAAAATGTTAGCAAAATTTGAATAAAAATGATAATGTTGTTTTGAATATAAGCTTAGAGGAGAAGCAAGCGCTAAGGGAGTTAAAAGTGCTGCCGATTAGAATCACGAAACCAGATAAAGGCAGCGGCCTAGTTATTACGGACAATGAAGACTATATTAAAAGAATGACTACTTATTTGGATAGTGACACATACGTTGAGATGTCTAGAAATTAATGAAATGTAGCTTACTCTCGCAATAAAACTGACATTAATGATACGTTTATGGAAGCGAGAATTAATGTAGAAATGTACAATTACTTGTCTATGCCAATGCCCCAAGTCCCCATTCTGTTTGAAATACCAAAAATTCATAAAAATGTAGAAGACCCACCTATGAGACCATTGGTGGATGCTAGGAATAACATTACTTATGTAGGAGCGAAGGTAGTAGACAATTTATTAAAGAAATATGTTAAGCAAGAAGGACAAGTTTCTAAAGATTTGTGGACATTCATAAATGCCAGTGGTGCAGTGGTTAACATTGTCGCCTCACAGCAAGAGGTTCTCCGGTTCGATTCTCAGCTGGGGTGCCTTCTGTGTGGAGTTTGCATGTTCTCCCTGTGTTCTCGTGGGTTTCCTCCGGGTACTCCGGTTTCCTCCCACATTCCAAAGACATGCATCTGGAGCGTTTCTCCCCGGGCCTCCGCTGAAAACAGGCTCTGTGGAACCTAGTCGGACATTCCCGGTCAACAAATGTTAAATAAAATAAAATAAATAAATAAAATAAAATAACATCAGTAGGTTGGAATTCAAGGATTATAATTTCATAACAACAGCCGTAAAGGATCTGTATTCTTCTATCCCTCATTCAGAGGGAATAGAATGGGTGAGCCATGTATTAAGAGAAAGAGGTACACCCAGAGAGGAAATTAGTGTTGTTGAAGAATTGTTAGATATTATTCTTTCAAATCATTTTATAACATTCAACAACAAATTCTTCCTTCAGAAAGTAGGGGTAGCAATGGGCTCCCCATGTGGAGCTAGTCTAGCTAACCTAGTTATGGTTTATTGGGAACACGGATATATTAAAAAGGTAAATCATATAATGCATAAGATCTACTACTTTACAAGGTTTTTAGATGATATTTTTATGATTATTAAGGGGGACAGGGAGACAGCTGACAATTTAATGTCATACTTTAACACTACCACTGAATTTTTACAATTTACATCAAACTATCATACAGAAAGGATTGCATTCCTAGTAAGGATGCCATTGGTGAACAATATGTCGCAAAAATATATAGTAAGGAAACATATTCAAATACATTTTTGCATTTCTCTAGTTGCCCATTTCACCAAAGAAAATCAGTAGTGATAGGACAGTTAGTTCGAGCTGCCCGTATGGTAACTAGGGATACCAACTTTGTAAAAGAATATAACAACATGACAGATATGTTTGTTAGAAGAGGTTACCCTGTTTCTTTAGTGGAGAATTTGGTAGTGGAAGTACAAGGAAAGAGAAGAAGTGGGGTGTTTAAACCAATTTTGGCTGTGCATGCTGATTTTAATGAGGTGGTTGATAACATTAACATCTTAGGACAAATAAAGGATGTTACTATTTCACATAGCCTTATAATTACGTATAGTTTAGAATCAAAAGAAATAAGGAATATAATTTTTAAGGATTGAAAAATATTAAGGAATGATGTATTTGTAAGACAGAGGTTACAGCCTACACCACAGATTATATATAAAAGAGGACCTAATTTGAAAGGGCTCTGAAGAATGGGATGAACCTTCCTAGTAGACAGGGTATGTGCAGATGTGGCATGGGCAATTATTGTAAATATATGGTAACGGGTAGGAATTTCATGGTTAAAGACAAAAAATATACTATTAAGTATAGATTGAATTGCCAATCAAAATCAGTAGTATATTTAGCCCAGTGCCAACATTGTCCGGCCTTCTACATAGGGAAGTCGGACAGAAAATGTAAGGAACATGTATACGAACACATCTATAGTATAAATAGAACAAAACTGGAAAATGCTGTAGCAAGGCATATTATGGAGAACCTGGATCATAATTTTGGTTTTAGATGTATAGATGAAATAAAAAGTGGAGTAGAGGGGGAGCAGAAACATTAATGTTGGAAAGATTGGAGCTGCTATGGAACAGGGTTGATTGTTGTATTAAATTGATTGGTTGGTTGGTTTTAATATAAGAATGGCAAGAGAGTATAGTATCTGAGGAAATCTCAGCATCAGTGAGATGAAAAGTGCTTAATAATAAAAACTTCTGTGACATCTTACTGCCCGTTCATGTCCTGTAGCAGAATTTGTTAATCTTGTGTAGTTATATTGTAAACCTATGTACAACATACCGTCTCCTATGCTAGTGTTACAGCATAGTGTGACAGCCTTCATCTGGCATGGTCACCTCCTGCTACTGGCTCCTTCTCTGACTCATCATCTGTCTTAGCTGACACTGCCTGTGGTGTCAGGGACTGTGGTCGCTACAAGATGCCACCCTGCTGTAATTGCATCCTCACAATAATATTGTGTAACACAGCATACTCAGTAAGTGATTTTACATACATGGCGGGTTCAAACTGCAGGGCACCACCAGATATATGCAGGCAGCAAAACTACGACTTTAGCAGTCCAAACACTCATTCTGTCATGTTTCTGGTTTGTGATAGGGCATCGCTGAATCTCTGTTTAGTTTTGTTACGAGGATTTTTGATTGGTGTCATGAGCCAGAGTTCTACAGAATACCCAGCATCATCTAGAAGATGCCCCTGGTGGGAGTTACCCCTCACAAACCATTCATGCAGGTCATGTGTAACACGGAGTCATGTAAACTACCCAAGTGGCCTACACATGCATTGTAAATGACACCCTATGCAATGCAGGTCACCTGGCCATTGATGGAGTGATACCTTTTATGGTTTATGTATCTCCTTCTTAGTACACCAGGAAGGGCCTTTATTTCAACATGGATGCAGTCTATGGCCTGCAGTACCTCAGAAAAGTGGGCCACAGCACAGAAGTCTCACATGGTGTTAATTGTCTCCTTTGGGGTACAAGAGAATCACATATTTTAGGTGAACTCAGAAGACATGGCACCTATACTTCTAAACTTCCTAATACAAGAAATCTGGACAAAGCCTAAAATAATAGGCAGACAAAGACCCAAAAATAGGGACAGATTTTAAATATTGCTCTTATAAACTTAAAACGTTGCTATAATAACAGGATTAGAGTCAGCAGGAATTTTTGGAAGGATTTGAAGTCTGCAAATCAAATATATCCCATTATTTAGTGACTTCAACCCTAAGTGATTTGCACGAAAGCAGGAAATCGTATGAGGAACAGACCAAAACTGTGAGACAAAAGTCTGGACAGCTGAGAGGTATGCTGGCACCTGTGTGGGTTACGCTGCACATCATCAGTTTCAGCGGCTGCTATAAAAGCCTCTTGCAGATACACATTTACAATAGCTCCAGCAACTCCTAACATTATTCAGTACCTCACACTGCCTGAACATCGGCCGTGCATAAATCTAAGGTGAGTTCAGGGTCGCTGTGTGACATTTCAATGTTTCTGAATTGCTCCACCATGTTTTTATCTCATTATCATACACAAGACTTCATGATGTGATAATATGGCTGGCCACATTTTTTTCAGCTAGCCACTTCATTTATCTGGGATTTCTGAATTACCTTCCGTGTGGCTACTCGTTGTGCAAATTTGCTTAGTGTGAAGAGGTGAATTTTTATGAATTTGGCCCCATGTCTTCGACAGTGCTAAAATAGTACAGGCAGTCACACTTAAAAGAAGCCGAGGCAATTCAAAAATATAGCAGAAAATTTAAATCAGTGTGGTGACAAACACAAGCAAATGCAAGGAGCAGCTTACAGCAAATGTAACGATAAAAAATAAAGCACTAGTTGTAAAAATGAAGTTTTCTTATTAGGTAGGACAATAACATCAAAACACAATGTACAACTATTTCATTTTAGCAACATAAGTTCTCTTACAGTCTTGGAGTTTCTCCTTATACTTCATGATTTAGCTCGGTTTAGGTAAATGGTAAATTGAACTGATATGTGTTACCACAAATTGCAGAAAACAGTTTGTGACTATAATAAAATGAATTTCAAGGCCACTGAGAACAAGAATTACACACAACATGTTGATATTTGTAACTTGTTCACATATTGTGCATGAGGCTAGTTTATAGGAAGTATAGTTGTGTTAAACTAAAGTTAAATGCTGACTCTAATTCTAAATAGCAGTTTGTTTTTGATTTACTTTGAGCAACTAAGGGACAAATAAAATTGTTCTGTGCATATAAAGTCAAGTAAAACTGAATCAAATAAATACAGCAACTTCTAAGTTCATTGATTTAGTTTTGTTCATAACCTGCTACCTGTTGCACCTGTCATGTACATCACATGTCATTGCTTAGCTGTATCTTAACATCTGTGTGTCATGTGCAAAACATATGACTGATCTAGGCTCACAATCACGCACAAGAGCTCTGTGCTAAAATTGTTTGATATATGAAAGCCAATCATGTGCAACACCATATCTCACCAATGAAGCTGAGAATGTAAAAATTAAAAAAAATCTAAACTAAATGTCACTGACTAAAGGAATCTGTAAACCACACACATCCTGTACTGCAAGGCATGCTCATTCAGTAGAGTAAACCACACACATCCTGTACTGCAAGGCACACTCATCCAGTAGTGTAAACCCCATACATCCTATACTGCAAAGCATGCTCATTCAGTAGTGGAAACCACACACATCCTGTACTGCAAGGCACACTCATCCAGTAGTGTAAACCCCATACATCCTATACTGCAAAGCATGCTCATTCAGTAGTATAAACCACACACATCCTGTACTGCAAGGCACACTCATCCAGTGGTGTAAACCACACACATCCTATACTGCAAGGCACGCTCATCCAGTAGTGTAAACCACACACATCCTGTACTGCAAGGCACACTCATTCAGTAGTGTAAACCACACACATCCTGTACTGCAAGGCACACTCATTCAGTAGTGTAAACCACACACATCCAGTACTGCAAGGCACACTCATTCAGTAGTGCAAACCACACACATCCTGTACTGCAAGGCACACTCATTCAGTAGTATAAACCACATACATCCTATACTGCAAGGCACACTCATCCAGTAGTGTAAACCACATACATCCTATACTGCAAGGCACGCTCATTCAGTAGTGTAAACCACACACATCCTGTACTGCAAGGCATACTCATTCAGTAGTGTGAACCACCCACATTCAGCACTGCAAACCATGACCATTCAATACTACAAAACTTGTGATACTTACTAATATTTCATTTACAAAAAAAAAATGGTAGTTAAGATACCAGGCTTTATATTTCCAAGATAGGGAACTGACTTCCAGCTGTTGTTTGCTCTTCCTCAATCCGAAGCATTTTCTTCTCATATTGCATTTTTCCATGTGTGCCTGCTTCCTATACCTTCCAGCATTCTATTTTTTTCTTTGTTTGTGCAGTCCTCCATCTGACCACTGTGCTGCCCTCACCAACCATCCTACTGACCCATTCCTTCCCCCTCGGTGAGATCCATGTGACTCATTTAATCCTTAGGGAATGATGGTCAAGCAGACCTGGAGTTCAGCTGAAATCTATGAGGAAGGGCACTTTTGCTTTTAATGCCCTAATGTCTACTTCATATGTCCATCAACCTGCTTAGAGTTGAGCATTTAGAAGGTGTTAGTGAAGGTGTGACACTCACTTCTGCAAGTCATATGACCCCCCAGCCTCCCCTGCCACTCTTGAAACTAACAACCCCAAGTGGTCTCCAGTCTACACCGAAGGATCTACCTCAATACTTCATATCCAAACCATGTGATTGAATCCCACCCCCCCAAAAAAGAAGCAAGCTGACTAAATCCCAACTCCCCACAACAGCACCACCTTTTTCATGTGCCTGAGCCATTAACTGAGTTCTGGTCAGCTGGGTCATAGCTAGGACATTATTCCTCTGTGCCATCAGAGCTGACTAGCTTCTACCCCTCATCCCAATTTGTAAGCCTCATGTATCAATGTACCTTTGTTCTTTTTGTTCTCACCTGTTCAACCCAGCAGTTCCCAATACAGTTGGAATCATCTGTTTCCTTTATTACTACAGGTTAATTTAGTGCGTGTCCTTCTAATGTGTCTCTATCTCAATTCTTGTAATTCTTGTTATAATGCGACTAAGTTTTAATTGGAGTTTCTTTCCCAGGGTCTCTGCTGAAAAAGAGCATTGGTTAAGTCAGGCTAACCCAGTAAACAAATGTCAAATAACTAAATAAATAAATAAAACCAAGCCATCCATTATTACTTCGAAGCTTACATACCTGAATCTTTAATTAGTGATGTTTTGCTGTAAATGCAAAACTAAATATGAGTTTGTGAAGTCTAAATTCTAACAGTCATTATCTGCAAATTGTTCTTCTCACAATCATATATAAAAACAACTTATAGGAGAGGTGTAAGGTACATCAATACCCTGTTGGGGAACAAACATTTTCTAAGGTATTAATTTACAAATATCTCCCAGTAAAAAGCAAATCTGCTGCTTCGTGTTAGCATAGCATACTGCTACAAAACCTGAAATGAAAAAAAGCAAATGGCTGCCATCTTTTTTTATGCCTGCTAAACTCATCTTTGTTGTTTATCGAGAATAAAATAAAAAAGTAAAGTAAATAAAATAAATCCTCAGCTAGCAAGAGTGATTGAAGCAACAGCTAAAAGTAATTTTCATTTTATTTTACAAGATAAAGTAATACAATTATGTGTGTGTGCACGTGTTTGTCTCACATGCACACACACACACACACACACACACACACACACACACACACACACACACACACACACACATACACACATATGCACACACACGCATGCACACGCACACCCACAAAGTAAGGGAGACAGAGACAAATCTCATACTCCTCGACTTATTTGCTGAAAAATTCTGTTCAAAGTCAACAATAATGGATGGGGAAAGACCTAAAATTGGGCATTTTTATGTATGGCCCTGACTCATTTATAAAGGAAGTATGGAAAGAGACTTTCCATCAACATGCAATCTCTGAGGAATAATAATTATGAATCTACAATGTCTGGCTTTATTGTAATCCTTAGTGATTCATCAGAAAATCAGAACTTTTTATAAGGACAGAGCAAATATATGAGGCAAAATCAAGCACAGCTGTGAGGAATGGGGGCTGCAATGCCTTGCACTGCACGAGTTTGTTCCCATTTAATCACAATGGTACCTCAGAGGTGTATTTACAGGTTTGGGTTGCTAGTCCGATGCCCAACCCTCCTCAGAGGGTGCACCACACACTCACACAGATGCACTCACACTTAGGGCCAATTTAGAGTGTCCAGTCCACCTACTGCATATCTTTGGAATGTGGGACGAAACTAAAGAACCTGGAGGAAACCCACATGAATGCAAGGAGGACATGCAGACTCTGTGCAGAAGGCACCCCAGATGAGAATCAAACCAGAGAACCTGTTGCTGTAAGGTGACAGAGCTCACCGCTACACCACTGTGCCGTCCCTTGATATTAAATACTTAACTTATATTTTGGATGTAAAATACTTCCTCTAAGAATGATTTCATATACTAAAGCAACTTTGAATGTAAGGCTGAAGAACTTCTTCACATCAAAAATATAAAAATGTATATACTAATAAAAATAAATATAAAACACATAACAGATACCCCATTATCTTAGCACAGTAATGCCCTTCAGGGTTGGTGTTATAGAGGAAATAATGTACTTTCCTTTGGTGTAAACACCACTGCCCCTGGATAGTCTATTTCCCCTATAATGCCCACCCTCTCAGACATCAGAAATGCACTCTAGTTTGTAATGTTTTCCAGTGCTGAGAAGCCATTGCAGCGGCCTTGTCAGTTTAACACGATGTGCTGCATTTCAAGCCATACCTAGGGGAAATGAAGCTGGTGGCTGCCCCAGCTACAAGCTGTCATAGTAGTGAGATTGACAGGAGCCGGTGGTGCAGGAGTACATTACCAAGATGGAATTCTGAAGGCAGGAGGATATAATGGTTTCAGACATTAATGTCGGTTGTGCATTTACTGTCACAGGTGAAGTGCTGAAATGCTCTTTATATGAAAATTTGACAGTAATAATCTGCAATTTCTGACTGAAGACCTTTTCTTATTTTATTTATTTATTTTCTGAAGGGGCAGCTGAAGTTCAAGGATCTGCACAGGTTGCCAAATGACCCAGAGGTTCCATCTATTGTGACTCAGGTGTGTCAGCACCTGTACATCCTCATTCACCAAGTGATGCAGTTGGTGTCCTTAGGCTAAACATAAAACATTTTTTGCACAGTCTAAAAACCTACCTAACTTCAATTGGACCTGTCCTTGCAAGTGAATTTCATCTCCATCCATCCTTCCCCCAATCCCTAGCCATCCTAGTGTTTCCCTCTCTTCTTCATAAAATCATAGGATCATGGGAAGTTATTAGGCTAATGGCCCTAGGACCCTTATAAGCCTAGCCAAGTTCTACCTTACTTCCATGATCAGCACCTATTGCTCCTGTCCAAGAGGGACACAGTTGGAACCCCTGGGGTGAATTTACTGTTACCCATCCAATTGTCCAGATTGCGTTTGAAGAGGGACAATGAGATGCTCTGTTTAACATGAAGTGGGAGTCTGTTCCAAAGATGTGGTAACCTCTGGGAGACAAATCTGTCCCTCCAGCAGGTTCTATTAATATCACATACCAGGTTAAGGTCTTTAGTGTAAGTAACCGCTGTACCATTTGACTTACGGATATGCAGCATTTCCAGTAAAGCAGGGTCAAGAGATTGCCCTGTATGCAAGGCAGAGAGCATGTCTGAGTATTCTGTAAGAAACAGAATAAAGTGGCAGTGATTTCAGATGATTCACATAGGACAGATGCTGAAGACCTTGAATTTTCCTTCTGAGAAACCTTTGTGGTATCTGCAATTGCTGCAGGTGCTTGGAAACGTACATATCAAAAGAGGTGCTGCACATAATTATTGGCCTGATGATGGGTAGAGTACAGGGAGGTTATAACTACTTTTTTTCTGAAGGCATTGCCTTTACTTATGAGATGAGCACTATAGAATGCCCATCTTACCATTGTGGAGACATGGTGGTCAAAGGTAAGGTTGCTGTCAACCTGTGTGCCCAGGTCTCTCACCATTGAGTGAGTACTTAGGGTGTTGCTATTCATGTGGTAGTTAGCAGGAACATTGGTCGTACTGTAAAGGATGATAACACCTTTTTTTGCATTGAGTTTAAGGCCATGACTTTGGCACCAATCATTTGTTTGTGTAAGACCCTCTTGTAGGATGTTGATATCATTTGGAGATTCTATGACCACTCCAAGTTTGTAGACATCAGCATACCTTGTCGGCCACAGAACTTTAGTTTTTACTTGTATTTCGGAGAAATAGATTCCAAACAATAGAGGTCGCAGGACTCATCCCTGTGGGATATCACTGATTACAGGTCTGCTGTTAGAAGTGGAGTCCCCTGTTTTGACTATATGAGTTCTGTTAGTGAGCCAGTTAGTTACCCATCTAACGGCATAAGGGTTGATGCCTAGTTGGATGAGTTTATCAATGATGCCTGAGTGGGGGATAGTGCCAAACACCTTGGCTATGTCTAGGTAGGCTGTACGCACAGATTTCCTCTCATCCAGGGCCTTGGTGACTGTTTTAAAAAACTAGGCATGCTCTCCCCTTGACAAATCCAAACTGAGTAGTGTCAAGTGTTTTGAGATTACCTATATCTTTGCTAGTAAGGACCATGATGATTCACTCCATGGCCTTGCAGATAAGACTAGTCAGGCTAATAGGTCTATAGTTCCTGGGATCAGTGGAAGCACCACCTTTGTGCAAGGGAATAACAGTGGCCATTTTCCATTCAGTTTATTGAAAAGAGTAACCGATGGTGTTGCTAATTCTTGTTGGAGCCCATTGAGGATGCAGCCTGGAATGTTATCAGGTCCCACAGATGCTGTGTTTTTGGCCTTAGGGAGGGTGTTTATGACCTGCTTCTGCCTCCTATGACCATTACATGATTTATATTCTTAACCTTATAGTTCTTTCCACATACTGTTCATTTCTTTACTTTTAACCTTCATTACTGATGTTTTCTGCTAAAAAGCTAAAGTCTTTCAGCTTTTCCCAGTTAGAGGTCACCACAGTGGAACTCCTGTCTGCTAATGATTGTCAGTGGATTTTTACGGTGCCGAGTTGCCAGCCCAATGCCCAACCTTCAAAGAAGGCACGCCCATTCACGCACGCACCTACCTGCATGTCTTTAGATGTCATTTCACTGCGGGGAGGACATGCAGACTCCACACAGAAGGTGCTCCAGCCGAGAATCGAATGGGAGAACCTCTTGCTGTGAGGCGATAACGCTACCCGCTGCACCTCCATGGCCTCTACTGATGTTTTCTACTGTATTTTGTAATTATTTGGTATTTGTATTCAAGAATATCCATGTACAGTTGATTTTTTCTTCCGTCTGTTGCATAACTGTGCAGCTTTCCTCACTGACCTTCCAATGAAAATGGCTTTTAGCTCAATCAGATTATTCAGTCAAAAATAAAATGTTACTAACTGTATAAATAAATAAATAAATGCCATTATCTAATTCATTTTAAGGTTTCACTTTCACTAAGCAGTCATTGTACATACATGAATGCATAAGCTGTAAATTAATTATATGCATAAAAATCATCATGATAAGCTTTCAGACACACAATAGAAGTCCAATAAAACTGAAATTATCTTTATTTCTTAACATAACTAGCCCCTCATCTTTGTGCCCTCTAAGTTTTGAAGTGACAAGAAAAAACAAACAAAAAAAAAAAACAGAAGGATGCCGAGCTGATAAGCTGTTCAAAGGCAGATAAAAGTCTGAGTTTGATTATATTTGTTATCTTAGAAGTGGTTGCTGGTTCTTTCATAAGGTCATAGGTTATTAGGTAGGTATTGAGCTTACCCAAATGACCTCAAAACCAGCTCAGCAGCACAACTAATACTAATGTCTCATTAGTCAGTTCTTAAGTCAGGGTTTGGAAGGTCACTAGGGAATTAGTAAGTTTGAAGAACAAAGCCAGTCTGTTCCAAAGGCAGGGGCTTCCTTTGTTTAAGTACCTGTCACATGCCGTTCCAGTAGGTATGCTAGCTACATATGTCAGTGACAGAGGTTAAAAAGATCTAAAGTTTCACAGCCTTTTTCTACTCAGAAACCTAAGCAGAGATTTCCCCACAGGGACCTCTATGGTCAGCACCAATTCATAGGTTCATAGGTTCATAGGTTCGTACTAGGCTATCTGCCCTAGGGCATTTATAAGCCTAGCCAGAGTGTGTGTGGCTTTCACCACCCCTTAGGATGAGAATACTACACCCTTTTAGGGTTTAGTTTACTGTGCCTCTGTCTAGTAGTAACACAGAGATGACCCCCGGGGTAAACCTACGATCTCCCATCCACTCGTTAAGATTTCTCTTGAATAGAGTCAGTGAGGGGCTCTGCCTAACATGGATTGGGATTCTGTTCCAGAGTGTAGGGAGCCTCTGGGTTATGAATCTGTCCCTCCAGCACGTCCTATTTATTTCTGTGTTGAGGTTTAAGTCTCTTGCTCTCGTGGCTCTGGTGGATTTGGATTTACTGAGGTGGAGCATGTCCATTAATTCCGGATTGGACATGGCCTTGTACGTCAGGCACAGATCACCTCTGAGTAGGCGGTATGCGACTGAATAGAGCTGGAGTTTTTTCAGTCGGGCAGCATATGACATATGTTTAAGACCCTTTATCCTCTTGGTGAGGAACTTTTGGGGTCTTTCCAACTGCTGCAGGTGACGGGTAAGATACATCCCAAATGGGGCATTGTACTCAATCATTGGCCTGATAAGAGAAGAGTACAGGCGCACAATGACTTCTCTTGATCTAGATGTGAAACCCTTCATGATAAGGTGGGCAATATAGAAGGTCTTCCTAACCACTTTGGCAATGTGAGTGTCAAATGAGAGGTTACTGTCAACCTGGGTCCCAAGGTCCCTGATTACCTCTTCCGTACTTAATGGATTACCACCTATGTGGTAATTTGTGGGTACCTTGTTTTTCCCAAAGGGTATGACTATACATTTTTGGCATTCAGCTTAAGGCCATGGCTCTGGCACCAATTATCCGTTTCTATGAGGCCTCTCTGAAGGATGTTTGTGTCCGCTGGAGTATCAATTATGGCGCCCAGTTTGCAGTCATCTGCGAACTTTGTCAGCCACAATCCTCCTATGTTTGCCTGTACCTCGGAAAAATAAATGCCGAACAAGAGGAGTCCCAGGACTGAGCCCTGTGGGACACCACTTGTGACTGGCTTAGAGTCTGACATAGCTCCAGCAACTCTGACCCTGTGGGTTCTGTCCTTGAGCCAGTTTGCAACCCATCTTGTGACATATGGGTTTACATTTAAGCTGGTGAGTTTGTCTATGATGCCCGAGTGGGGTATTGTGTCAAAGGCTTTTGCAAGGTCAAGGTAGGCTGTGTGAACTGCCTTACCCTCATCAATGGCCTTAGTGACTGTTTCAAAAAGTCGATCAAGTTCAAAGGCAGGATCTGCCTTTGACAAAGCCAAATTGGGTAGGATCCAATGTCTGTAGGTCCCCAATGTCTTTGTTTATGAGTTCCATAATGATCCTCTCCATAGCTTTGCAGACCAGGCTCGTCAAGCTTATGGGGCAGTAATTTCAGGGTCCGTAGAAGCACCGCCTTTGTGAAGTGGTACCACTGTCGCTACGCCACTCTTTGGGTGCATTATCCTGTAGTAAGGCTAAGATTAAACAGCAGCCTTATGTGTGGGTTTAGTTCCTCTTGAGTTCATGTAGCACACAGCCGGGACACCGTCCGGTCCCATTGATGCTGTGTTTTTAGCTTTAGAGAGGCGGCTCTCACCTGGGCATCTGAGATATTAGGGAGGCTACACTCTGCTGGGATAGTTATTTCTCCTTTTGGGGAGGAGAAATTTGCACTGAACCTGTCTGCCAGAATGTTGGCAATGTCAGTGGGTTCAGTGTATTTTGTATCATTTTGGACTAACTCTGAGCATATCTGGGAGTTTCCACCCAGGTTTCTAACATAGCTAAAGAAGGCCTTGTGATTGTCTTTTGTGTCTTTTGCGATTTTTCTCTCAAAGTTGGCCTTGGATGATTTTATGAGTGATCGTAGTTTTTTGCTAGTACTGATCAGAGATGCCTTCCCTTTTAGGGATTTTGCTCTGTCATGTAGTAGCTTCCTCCTCCTGTTGTAGAGTTTGTTTATGGCTGGGGTCCACCAGACTGTGCGCCTGCCTTTGGGGGAATGGGTCTTGGTTTTATTTGGGATTGCATGATCCATGCATTCTTGAAGGTGCCCGTAGAAGGCATTTGCAAAGGATTCAGCAGTGTGGGTTGTGGTTTCCACTAGCCCAGGGGCCTTGAAGGATACCATTTCAGTCTTAAGAAGTGTGAAGTTGGCTTTTGAGAAGTTCTTCACTGTGGTCTTTTGTGCAGGGGGTGGGGGCGGGATGTGGATTTCCAGTGAGATTAATTTATGGTCTGATCTTACCAAAGAGGGATATACTTCCGGTGTGGAGCATTTTGTCCCCATGTTTGTGATGATCAGGTCTAGTATATTGTCTCCTCTTGTGGGAATGGTGACCAGTTGTTCCATTGCATTTGAGCCCATAAAGTCCAGTGGGTTTTGTGTAAGCAATCTGCAACTCAAGACAAGTTCTTTATGGTGACCCTCCCCCTATGTAGTTGTCTAAGGCATGATCTACAGAGAGAATTGGCTATTGTCTAACTTTTGGTCATGCAGCTCTGGGGTTCTGTATTGCATGTCACTGTTTTTACCAGATTCTCCTAGATTTTTGGAAATAATTTCCCTCTTCTGTTGCATGTAGGCAATCATTGTGTCTCTTTGTCACCTTATTAATATCTGCTACAAACTATATTTCTGAATAACCAAAACAGGTAAATGTAAGCAAAGAATCTTGAAATAACCAAACTTTGAGCAGCTCTGCCTTCTTTTCTAATTCCACCTGATGTTTCTGAATAATAAAACCAGTGAAGGAATACTTCATATTATTATAGTATTTATTATTTTCCATTTATTTGGCAGCCACGGTGGTGCAGTGGTTAGCATTGCTGCCTCACAGCAAAAGGTTCTGCAATTCAGTCTTTGGCTGGGGTGCCTTCTGTGCAGAGTCTGCATGTCCTACCTGTGGTCATGTGTGTTTCCTCTGGGTGCTCTGGTTTCCTCCCAAAGACATGCTGTAGGTGGATTGGACACTCTAAATTGGCCCTAGGCGTGTGTGTGTATTGCTTCTGTTAAAGGTTGGGTGCTGGGCTGGCAACTCAACACTGTAAAACTCAACTGCCAATCATGAGCGGACAGGTGATCCGCTGTGGTGACCCCTAACCTGGAAAAGCCGAAAGAAGAAGAATTATTTTCCATTTGTTTATTGGTATAAATGGTACTGATCCATGTGGTTTATTTTTAGGCTCAGCTTGAGAGTGTAAAAACAGCAGAATCACATCTGCCATAGTATTTCAAGCACAAAATATCATTACAGAAAATGGTTTAATAGCTAAATTAATAACATTATAACTCTTACAGCCTAGTCTCATAATGCAGGATTGAGCTAGTATGTATATGCAGAAAAATGTAAACTACATGTAATTCAGTTATTGTGGGACAACGGAAAGGTACAAGGAGAGAGGCAAAGAGGATGATGAGGTTAGATTAGGAAAAGAGGTGTGTAAGTAGGAGAAAGAGGAGGGTGGTGCAGAGTAAGAGTGAGGTGAATAACCATGATTAGTCAGAAAGATGTCCGGGACACAAGAGGATGATTTAGGTTACAGCATCTTCATTGTAGTAGTTTTAGGTGACTTCAACTGGTTAAAAAATAATTGTAGAAGCAATTGAATTTGTAGAGTGATGGAGTTCCATACACGGGGGGGCGGGGTTACAGTTGAGTAGTTATGGTCTGTGACATGCAGCCATTTTCTGAGCGTATTTAGACATAAAGTTTCATTTATTTACTACTATAGGTATGTAGGTATAAGGGTAATTCTCTTGGTAAATCAGCTAGCAGAAAGGGGGTGGATTCAAACTTATATGTGAATAAGTCTAGAGGAAGTGAGCACTTTTGTAGAGCTGTTAGCATTTTAGCTTTTTAAAGGGCTTTGCAATCATGTAGTGTCTTGGCTTCAGGAGGTATGACTCTATATCAACAGGAGATGTTTCTTTAAGGCATTTGTAATGATTTGAAAGCCATATTAAAGATGGATGAACAGAATGCTTTTGCCAATAGTGGCTCTACTTTCATTTAAGAAGAAGAGACAGATCTTTCTGACCAGATAAGTCGCAGGTTAATTTTTATTTTAGTTGTATATATGTGGGGTTGGAAGGTTAGGCTTTGGTCCAGCCAGTTACCAAGGTATCTAAAGTGTGAGCTTGTTGCATGGGGTTCAAACTAGTTGAATTGCATGGCCCCATATGGGGGTATGTATTTTTTTTTTTTTTTTTTAATTAATATAAATTGATGATTGCTAATCCATGTGGGTAGCTGGGAAAGGTCTTCCTCCAAATCCTTTTAGATGGTAAGTGGGGAAAACTTAGATCTTTAGATAACTATGTTGTTGATATACAGGATTGTTTTGATTTGAGATCTGTCTGTTAGAAATTTTTTTGAGAGCTGTCCTTTAGCAGTTTATTGATACATAGTGAGAGTAACCAAGCATATAGCAATACACCTTGGCATATATTTATGTATGGGAGTGGAAGGGAAGATGAAGTTTCCCACTATTCCTCTGAAATGTTTGTTGGTGAGGAAGCCAATAACCCAGAGATGAGAGTCTTGGTTGATACCTGCAAAGATTAAGGAATTTTCACAGTACCTTGTGGTGAACTAATTTATTTATTCATTTATTTGATATTTGTTGACTGGATTAGTTCAGTGGAGACCCAGGGAGAAAAGCTCCACAAACATACCTAATTAACTAATTAAGTACATGCACATAATACATAGCTACATAAACAGTAGTTAGTAGGAGTAAAATTACGATGGGTTAGCAGTTATTGACAAATAGATTCAAAAAGATTAATAAGTACATCTGGTAGAATACAGCTTAAAAAATGTGTTCATCCTTTTTAGCTAAATAGCAACAGAAGGTCGAACTAGTAAGAGTAACATAGTACAAATATTGGTCAATGAGACGGGCACTGGGGTGACCTATGTAGGGAAGAAAGGTGTGAGGCAAGACAGCAGAGAAGAATAAGGTTATTCGGGGAGCTGATTACACTGACATAGCCATGTATTGCTGAGATGTTTTTTGCTATGTTTCTGTAATGGCGTTTAGGCTTAATTTTTCGAATGTCCAGGGGAAGTTTATTGCAGCTCTTGGCTGGGGAATAGCTGTAGAGGTTCTTGCCAATTTTGAGTTTTGGCTTGTATATAGAGACATATTGTTATGAACTCCGAAGTGTTCTAAGTGGGGAGTAGGGGGAGATAGTAGAGGTAATGCTGGGACAGAAAGAGGGCTGGTGCAGTGTAGAATGAATTATGTGGAGCTGGGAGAGTAGAGGATTGTGGGGAAGCTGTAACCGGTTTAGTTTCATAGGCGCTGAGCAGTGATGAGAATGGTAGGGGCGTTCGGCAAATTTGGCCACCTTGTTGTAAGTGGACTCTAGTTTAGAGAAGAGTGTGGTTTGTAAGTTGGTGAGGATTTGAGAGCCATAATGAAGGGTTGGTAGTAGGTTGGCATGAGATAGGGCTGCCTTGCCTTTACTGAATAGGAAGTTTTTATTCTTGTAGAGGAGGCCAAGTTTTTGTTGGGTTTTCTTAATGTTACTGTGAACATGTAGGCCAAATTTCAGCTAGTCATCAATAATGACCCCAAGAAGTTTGGTGTGTGTTTCAACTGTGATAGGTATATTGTTAAGGGAAGAGATAGAGAAAGAGGGTTTAATGTGCATCATAGTTTTTGGGATGAAGAGCAAATGTTTAGTCTTCTTTGGGTTTAGGATTAGCTGGTTCTGGTTGAGCCAGTTTTTGATACACAAAAAGGAGTTTTGGGTTGCAGTATGTAGATCAGAGAGGGTATCGGCCATGGTGATGACTGTGGAGTCATCAGCATATTGTATCAGTGATGACTGTGGTGTGGAGGTAGATAGCTGATTGGTGAAAATATTAAATATTAAATAGTAGTGAGCCCAGTATAGAACCTTGTGGAACCCCCATATTTATAGTAAGTTCAGAGGAGATAGCAGAAAGCCATTTAACTGATTGAAAGTGATTGCTGAGGTAGCTGGAGAACCAGAAGATAATCGAGATGGATAGATTTAGTTCAGAGAGTTTATTTAAGAGGAGGGGTGAGAGATGGTGTTGAAAGCCTTTGAGAGGTCAGGAGAGTAGCTTGTTGTGATCTCTGGCTTGTGAGACGGTTTTAATGAAGTAAATGAGGGAGTAGAGGTGCTGCGACCTGGGTGAAAGCCATGTGGGGTGAGGGTGAGTACGTCCTCTGCGACCTGGACGAAAGCCATGTGGGGTGAGGGTGAGTACGTCCTCTGTGACCTGGACGAAAGCCATGTGGGGTGAGGGTGAGTACGTCCTCTGTGACATGGACGAAAGCCATGTGGGGTGAGGGTGAGTACGTCCTCTGTGACCTGGACGAAAGCCATGTGGGGTGAGGGTGAGTACGTCCTCTGTGACATGGACGAAAGCCATGTGGGGTGAGGGTGAGTACGTCCTCTGTGACCTGGACAAAAGCCATGTGGGGTGAGGGTGAGTACGTCCTCTGTGACCTGGACGAAAGCCATGTGGGGTGAGGGTGAGTACGTCCTCTGTGACCTGGACGAAAGCCATGTGGGGTGAGGGTGAGTATGTCTTCTGTGACCTGGACGAAAGCCATGTGGGGTGAGGGTGAGTACGTCCTCTGTGACCTAGACGAAAGCCATGTTGGGTGGAGGTGAGTAAGTTCTCTTGCATGAGGTGTTGTAGAATTTGTTTGTGTACACATTTTTCCAAGATCTTAGAGAGAGGTGATAGTATTGCAATGGGCCTAAAGTTGGAGTGTTCAGTACATTTGCCCCCTTTATGAATGGGTAGGGTGTAGAATTTTTTCCAGATATCAGGAACTTTAGCTTCAGAAATGGACCGGTTAATGAGAATAGAGATGAGAAAAGGAAGGGAGTTGGCTGCTTTCTGGAGAAAGAGTGGTGGGATACCATCCGTTAAGGGGAGCAAGGCTTATGTTTAAGAAGCAGAGATTTAATGTAGTTGATGGATACAGTTTTTCGGGAGAAGGTTGAGGAGGAGATTGAGGGTTTAAGAGGGTTGGTGGCTGGGGTAGCATTGGTGTTAGAGTTAGGATGGTTGGTAAATTTGCTGATGATGTCTATAAAGTAGGAGTTAAAGTTAGTGGCAGTTTGTAGAGGTTTGTTTGTAGGGCTGAGTTGGGGTGAGGAGGGGTTGCCTGGATGAAGCACTTTTTTAATTGTATGCCAGAATTTCTTTGGATTATTTAGGTGTGACTCAGGAGGGTTTGTGTTGTAGTTTCTCTTATCAGTGGTGATGACTTTCTTTGCAAGGTTGTGTAGACGTTTGTACTGTTGCAGGAGGGAGGGGGGTTTAGTTTTAGTCCAGAGTTTACAGGTTTTACCCCTCTGAGCCATTAGAGAGCAGGTGGGGTTTCTTAGCCAGGGGGGTGTGATTGCTTTTATTCTAATGTTGCATATGGGGACTAGGGAGTTGAGTATGTTAAGGAATGTGTTGTTAAATTACAGTATAGCTTCATCAAGGGGTAACTATCTGAGAAATGACCAGCTGATCCCTGAGAGATGGCTGTTGAACTTGTTGGAGTCAAAGTTTGTTACTTTGTGACATGGTTTGATCTCATGTGAGGTGTAAAATGGAAGACTTTAATTGGTCAGTGGTCACTGAGGCTATCGGGAAGAGTCACTGGGAAGTGATATTTCTGGGGATGGGATTCTAGAATCCAGTCAAGGATGGAGGAATGATTAGAATATTTGGTAGTATAAGTAGGTGTAGTATAAGTAAGTCAAATGCTTTAGTCAAGGCATTGAATACTTTAAGAGCTAAAAGCCCTTCTGTGCAGTTTGGACGATGTCATCAGTTAGCGTGTATAATATGGTCATTGATCTGTAGCAAGAGTCTAAACCACACTGACAAGGATTGAGAATGAGGCATTTATGTTTGTAATCTGTTAGTTAAGTTAATGATAACTTTTCAAAGACCTTGCCAGGGGGGTGGACATTGGCCTAAAGTGCTTTTTGGTTTCACTTGTTTTAGGATTGGCTTTCACTACTACCTGCTTCCAAATGAACATATTTGTGGAGATACATAAGCTTCATGTGACTTGAAGGATGGAAATTCTATGAACAACAAACCAGTGAAGTAGCACATTACTGTCAGCAGGTAAATTAGGAGGGATTTTGTCAATGATTTGTTTAATGTCTTTGGTCAAGATGTTTTTTTTTTGTAGGTGAAAGTTGGTATGTACAGCTGAGTTAGGTAGATTGTAAGAATGTTTGGGAAATATGACACTAAACAGAGGAAAGTGTTGACATTTCTTGTAAAAAGCCTAGTGTGGAAAGGTTTCCTGAGGTAGAGGAATAAAATATTGCTGATGGGAGCTAGATTGGGAAGATAGATCTGCTATTTAATTAGCTTCCAAAGTTGTTTAGGCGAAAATAATGCTAAGCATTATTGAGGGAGTAATATTTGGATCAACTGGTAGCTTTTTTTAGCCAATTTTCTTGAGTTAGTAAGGTGTCCATTTTCAGTAAAAGTTACAATTTTCCTTTTGCATTACATGTTGTATTGAAGCTTGCATAGAGTATTTAGCTTCTTAATAATCCATTGACTGTTATCACTTCTGATGAGTCTTGTTACATTTAGGAAGTGCTTTTCTTATAAATAAAGGAGAGCACTTTTTAGAGTCTGTGATAGAAATGACAGAACAGAAGTTAGCTCTTGTAAGGCAGAAATGTTTTTTAGACTTTTGTGCCCAATCATGTGGACATGGGGTAGCTTTTTACTGTCAGAGTAAATATTATGGCAAAATGGCATCTCATGAGGGTACAAGTGTTCTTAATTTTGTGTGGAATGTTGGTTATAACAAGATCAAGAACAGAGTACTTCCCAAATTTGAAGTGTGGTCTATTAGGTTCTTTTATTAAGTGAGTAAGGCCATAATCAACAAGGAACTCTAATATTTTGGTATTTGAAGTTGAGAGCAGTTTTAGGTTGTAATTGCCAAGGAGGGTGATATCCCAGTATCACTATTTCCATATATATATTGTAATATTTCATGAAGAAAGCATCATCATCCCCGTCATCCCTTGATTTTTCTGGAATACATTTATTTGATCGAGCTAACATTGCTCGATCGGGTATAACACTGAGTTTAATTGTTGAATTTCTCAGTGGCGAATGGGCGGAATGTTGTACAGAACACCGAATGCGACATTTCCGACCGCTCTACCACCTAAACAAGTGCTACCATGGGTCAAAGGGGGGGGGGGTTGTGATTCGCAACAATTGTGTTTGCATTATTGAGTTTTTGCCACACTGCTTTCGATCATATTCCGGTCGACCTTCCACTGGCCGATCAAATGAATGTATACCGATTTTTCACATGAAGTGTCCTGCCAACTGCCACCACCTGTGTTGATAAAGTGCCACTCTCCTACCTTCTTCAACTATCATGCCTGACTGTCACTGGTCTTCTTTCATGCAATCCATGCATTTCTTGGCTGGAAGTCCTCATTAATTGTTCCTCTGATTTCCTACACGTGTCTGACCACTGTAATCTGTTCTATTTCTGCAATTGGAGCTACTTTCCCTCTGCTCTTATGTCGTTATTTCTTTGTCTGTCCCATAGTGTGCACCCTACCACCCTTCTCAGGTACTCCATCTCATCACCTCTAGCTTCTTCAACTGCTGTGCGTTTACTGCCCAGGTTACTGTACCATATAGTAGTACTGGTCGCACACCTTACTTTTTAGTTTCTTTGACATTCATCTGTCATACACGTCTCCTGACTGTCTGTGTCCTGCATTCCTTCTGATTCTAACCTTCACCTCCTCATTCAGACTTACCTTCTCTTCAACCACCCCTCCCAGATACCTGAAACTGTTCATGAAGTCTCTCGAATGCAAAGGGGTTTGTGGGGGTAGGGTGGGAAGTAGGCTACGACAAAGGTAAGATGGTGGGATTTGCTAAGTTGTAGCTGAAGGAATTGCCCGTTTGGATAATTTTTCATGCTCAGCAGTATTTTATGCTACAAGGAAGACTTTGATGTTGTATTAGTACTGGTCTCTTGTTCCAGATGTGCTGTCACACAAGGTGTTGAATACATATAAAGGTGCAACAATCTGTGTTCAGTGATGTTTCCAAGGTCTACCCTTGTGGCCTTCATCTCAGCTACTATCAGGCATCTTGTTTCCTTGTGTAGTTTGCACTCCATCTCTAGGTATTACAATCTGCATATAGTATCTGACAAGGGCTCTTCAGAATGGCATACTATCTTGTTTTCAGTGGAAGCAGTCACTATCACGATGCTTACATGAACTCTGTTTACTAATATGATTCCAGGAGGCATAGCTTTGCAAGGCTACATTTATTTGAGATAACCATTATGTATTTCTTTACTCTAAATGCCATAAATCAAGAGTTTTTTATAGGAATGTGTCATGCTTAGTTTGATGGTCTAATGGCATATAGATACCCCTGATTAAGGTATTTGTAGAAGCAGGCTACTTGTAGTTACACATTACCCACACATAGGGTAAAGGCAGTCTTGATATTGTATGACTTAGTTAAAAGTTATGAGATGTCAAGTGATACGATCCAAGCTCAAATGATGTTGCTTGTGATGCTTTTAGAGTATGGTAACATTCTACTGATGAGAACTCACTGTCTTCTATATCATAACTGCTTATATTTCTAGTGGATGTAGTAATGGTCCACAATAGTAAATGGTGTTTTCAAAATGCTACAATGGAGAGGCACCATGCCAAATCAGATTTCCAGGTTTAAATGAAATGCTGTCCAAGCATTCTGTCTACCATCACTGCATAACTCTCAACTGTCCAGATTTCTGCAGAATGTCCAGATCTTTGCCTCATATTTTTGGTCTGCTCCTCATAAAATGTGTGGTTTTTCTGGCAAATCACTGAGGATTAAAGTCATAAACTAATGACATACATTGATTTTTGGCCTTTGTTTCCTTTAGAAAGTGCATGCTAACACAAATCATGTTATGCTAGCAAATTTCTAAGTTTATAAATGTGATATTCAAAATCTGTCCCTATTTTTGGGTCATTGTACCCCATTATTTTAGGCTTTGTCCAGATTTCCTAGACTACGAGGTTGAGAGATATGCATCACTGATTTCTAGAAAGGCAGCCAACTCAATTAATGCAATAAATATTATAAAGAAAGAGTAATACTGTTGCAGTAAAAACTGGTGATTGTTCAAAATGTATTTTCTGTTTGAGGAAAATTCATCACACAAACATAGAAAAGATTGATCGCACATTTTTAAAAAATAAAGTTGGCATAAGTCAAAAGCATAAACAAATGGCTGTGATGTTGTATTGTCACTATGTAGTTGATAATCTCCAACGTATAAATGTAGAACTGATTTGTATTTGTTTTAAGCAGTGATTTTGCATTTACAGACTCAAATCCTATACATCAGGTCACTCACTGCTCTCTGCCTCCTACATAAACACAAAGAAAGCATCTCTGCCTATAAAGACACATTGAAAATATCTGGTGCCCACATGATTAAAATGAAAATAGCCAGACTGCACTCCATGAGGTAGGCTATCACTTTACAACTCACCTCAACACATAACAGCTTGTTTCATCGGATGTTATAATTTGCTAAAAAAAAAGTTTGTTCACATCTTGCTTTCTCTGTAACTCATTAAACAGCATGCTAATTTTTCAACTCTCAAGTTTTGTTAAAACTGTAAATAGCATTAAAATTTTATTACCATAAAAATGATGAAACTTCAGAAGAACATCAGAAATTATTCATGTTAAGTTATGGCAGGCCCTGACATTTGCTTACTACCTCATATACATGCAACAATGTGAGAAAACTGATGGTATATATGCATTATTCACTTTTCAGAAATATAACTATAAAAACAAGTTTGCACCCTGTCATTAATAACAGTCTTTTTTTCTGGATTTTTTTAAAACAACAGACTGCCTTTTAATTAAATCAGCTACACAGCTTTCTGTTTTGACAGAGGAGGACTTTTTTTTCTAGAACTGTCTGAATTTCTTTTTCATGCAAAAGAACTCCTTGTGCCTAAACATAGATATATAACTAAAGCAATACAATTATTTAACCTATTTTCAACAAATTTAACAAATGAAAATGTGTACCTCTGTATACAAGTGATTCTGCAGAGGGGTCTGGATGTTGCATTTGTGCACACAGCTGTTCTGTATCACAATAACTGTGTCCGCCAAATAAATTGTTAGCATTAATGAGCAAACTGGGCATAGCAAAATGTCAAGTTTCACTCTACATAAGCCCTTTCTCTGAAGGATTAATAATTTGTTTTGTCAGAAAACAGTGTGCTAAAACTAACTAGAACAAAACATAAAATATATTGTGTAGACTTTCACTATCAATCACTTATTCTGAAACTGTGCATTGTGACAAAGTGATGGAAGGAACCAGACGTGTGACCATGTTACTTCATGAGAGAGAGAAGTAAATCAGGAATTACGTTTCCTTTGAAATCCATGTGTGTGGTTATGCTAAATGATACAGCTGGTTTGATGGTACAGATTATTTCTTTGATTAAAAAAAGGTGTTATGCTGATATAGCAGAAAATCCCACACATAGATTTAACATTACCCTATAATAAATGGCTTACTTCTGGCCTCATTTTTTCACAGGTTTAGGTCTTCTGCATACCCTTTCTGACTTCATTACTACCAAAACATCTTGTTGTTTCCTGCATCAATATTCTTAATTAAAAAGCATGTTTATATCAAAAGAAATCTCCAATCCACATTATCTGAAATACCTGGATTCCTTCTGTTTCACTAAAATCCAATTTTTGACTCAACTGATTATCAATACATTTGTTATCGTGACTTCCCTTTTCTTTAGAGCTACATTTTGTCACTTTATAATGGTTTGCCTGCCCCAGTTCCTTGCTACCAGTCACTCCCATGGCATAATGGTATAAAGTCCTGACTGCAGCCTAGGTGATGTTCATAGGTTCATAGGTAGATACTAGGCTATCGGCCCTAGGGCCCATACAAGCCTAGCCAAAAAATGTACCCTGGCTTTCGCCACCCAAGAAAATTATTTTCCTGTGCCCCTGTTGAGCAGAGCCACAGAAGTGATCCCCGGGGTGAATTTCCCATTTCCCATCCAATCATCAAGATTTTTCTTGAAGAGTGCTAATGAGGAGCTCTGTTTGACATAGATAGGTAGTCTGTTCCAGAGTTTGGGAAGTCTCTGGGACAGGAATCTATCCCTCCAGCATGTTCTATTTATTGTGGTGACAAGGTTTAGGTCCTTAGAGCATGTAGCTCGGAGGGATTGGGATTTCTTTAAGTGGAGCATGTCCAACAGCTCTGGGTTTGACATAGCTTTGTATGTTAGGCAGAGACCGCCCCTGAGTAGGCGATATGCGATGGAGTAAAGCTGTAGTTTTTTGAGACGGTCTGTATAGGGCATCTGTTTGACGCCAGTAATCCTCTTTGTGAGGTATTTCTGTGGTCTTTCCAGTTGCTGTAGATGTCTTGTGAGGTACATACCAAAAGGGGAATTGTACTCTATAATGGGTCTAATGAGTGATGAGTAGAGGGGAACAATAACCTCTTTTTTTCTGAATGAGAATCCTTTTGTGATGAGATGAGCCATGTAGAAGGATTTCCTGACCACTGTGGTGATGTGATTATCAAAGGAGAGACTACTGTCTACCTGTATCCCAAGGTCTCTTATCACATTTTCGGCATTAAATAGACTACCAGCTATGTGGTAGTTCCTGGGTACAGAGTTTTTACCAAAGGGGATGACAATACACTTTTTGGCATTGAGCTTCAGGCCATGGCTTTGACACCAGGTATCTGTCTCAGTGAGGCCCTTTTGTAGTTTGTCCACATCGTTAGGAGTTTTGATTATGGCTCCTAGTTTGCAGTCATCTGCAAACTTTGTTAGCCAAAGACCTTCTGTGTTGGCCTGCACTTCAGAGAAGTAGATACTAAACAGGAGAGGACCCAGGACTGAACCCTGTGGTACTCCACTTGTCACTGGTCTGATGTCGGATTTGGAATCCGCTACTTTCACAGTGTGGGTTCTGTCCATGAGCCAGCTGGCAACCCATCTTGTGACATAGGGATTTATACCTAGTTTAGTCAGCTTATCTATAATTCTAGAGTGGGGGATGGTGTCGAAAGCCTTGGCGAGATCTAGATAAGCTGTATGAACCATTTTACCCTCATCTATGGCTTTGGTGACTGCTTCAAATAAGTCAATCAGGTTTAGGAGACATGATCTGCCTTTTACAAATCCAAACTAGGTAGGGTCCAGAGTTTGGAGATTACAAATGTCTTTGTTTATGAGTTCCACGATGATACGTTCCATGGCCTTGCAGACCAGGCTCATCAGGCTAATGAGGCGGTAGTTCCCGGGGTCCGTAGTGGCTCCCCCTTTGTGGAGTGGAATAACCGTCATGGTGCGCCATTCAGTGGGTACAAAGCCTGAGGTGAGGCTATGATTGAACATGGTACTTAGGTAGGGTGCCAGTTCATTCTGTAGTTCGTGTAGAACGCAGCCTGGGATATTGTTAGGTCCCATGGATGCTGTGTTCTTGGCTTTGGAGAGTATGTTTTTTACCTGTGCAGACGTGATTATAGGAACTTTGCATTCTTCCAGTATAGAGATGGGCCCTCTAGGGGGTGAGAGGGGGTAAAGTTAGCACTGAACCTAACTGCTAGGATGTTGGCAATATCAGTTGGTTCTGTATATTTAGTGCCATTGTGCTGTAACTCAGAGCAGATCTGAATGTTCCCATTTAGATTCTTGACATAGCTATAGAATGCTTTGTGGTTGTCTTTAGAGTCAGTGGCAATTTTGTTTTCATAACTAGCTTTTAGAGGATTTGATGAGGGATCTCAGATTCTTACTGAGGTTGACCAGGGAGTTCCTCCAGTCATGGGATTTTACTCTTTTTTGCAAAAGTTTCTTTCTTCTGTTGTAGAGTTTGTTTATGGCAGAGGACCACCAGATTGGTTTCCTTTTTTTGGAGGATAACATCTTGGTTCTGTTAGGGATAGCATGATCCATGCACTCATGTAAGTGCTTATAAAGTGCATTTGTGTAGGATTCAGCAGTCATACCTCTATTGTCCATCTGCATGAGTGTCATGAAGTTTGCCACTTCTGTCTTAAGAAGTGTGAAGTTGGCTTTGGAGAAGTTTTTTATGATGGTTTCCCTAACTGGGGCTGGGGGTGGGATGTGGATGTCTAGGCTGATTAGCTTGTGGTCGGATCTGACCAACGAGGAATTGACCTCTGGTGTGGAACACCGGTTTCCCATGTTGGTAATGACCAGGTCTAGCATATTACTGCCCCTGGTGGGGGTGTGAATAAGTTGATCCAAGGCGTTGGAATTTATGAATTCTAGAAAACGTTAAGCAAAAGAGTTGGTACATGAGTAGTTTTCCCAGTTAATGGTGGGGTAGTTGAAATCGCCCATTATTAGGGTGTTGGGTTGTACCCTAATACTTTCCAGTGTATCAAGAAATGAGGAGTGTGAATCCTGGGAAATGGTGGGGGGGGGGTCTGTAGCAAGCTACAATTTGGATTGCAGTCTTTCCCAGAGTTAGTTGCACTTGGATAATCTCGGATGCATTATGCTGTGCAACTAGCCTGGAGGTGTGGATATCCTTAATGAATAGGTAGTCCATCATCTCATTCCATTGCTTGTCCAGTGGGATACCAAGCCTTAAGATCCTGCATGAGGGTGAGAGACTCACCACAGAGCAAAGCTTTCCCCAGTGAGGTACACATCAGGGGTCCACTGGTATGGGACTAGATAATGGGATTATTGGGCTGATGATGGTGTCCTGAGGGTCAGTCAATGTGGAGAAAAAAATAACTGCAATAAAAAAGTTCCTTGCTGCTCATGCCACTTAAGCCATCTAGGTTTAATTCCTCTTATCTCTTAGCTTCATCTTCTCAGAACTCCGTTTGTGGCCTGTCTCACTGATCAAGATAGACCACTGGCTAAGAAGTTAGTGTTACTTTCTAACATTTCCAAGGCTTGGGGTTCTAGCCTGACTTGTGGTTTCTGTCATTATAAAATCTTAATATTATCCCAGTGTCTAAGCTTTATAACTTTTCCTACATCTCAACAGCATGCACAATTCTTCTATATGTGGTCTTTGCCTTTACCCCTGTGGTCCACAAGAATCAGTCTACTTGACTGCTAAAATAATGATTAAAAAATACTGTCTCTTTGTATCTCGATATGGCATCCTACCTTTCTGGCCACATTACTTTGTTCACTACATTTGCAGTATGCATCCTACACTGTAAAAATATTCCTAGAGATTAATTTTAACAATGTTGGAGCATCTGTTCTTAAAAATGTGGAACTCTTGCTCTAATCCATTGTCATGATTTTTCTCTTGACCAAGCCTCCTCCTATATGTTTCTTCACTTCCCACCAATTTAATAGCAGTTACTGCTCTCATTTATAGGTTAGAATTAGGCTAGTTGCCCTTTTGCACCATTGTAATCCACGTGAGAATCAAACCCTGCACCCTGTGTCTGTCAGTTAAACACCTTAACCATTATGCCAACCCTCCCACCCTGATTGGTAATTATTAAGCTTGCAGTCCAGGGGACTACTGAGGAGCCTAGCCCAGCTTCCCAGTCACCCTCAAGTACTATCGGCTTAACCGACTTGTTCAAGGTCGCACAGCAGGAAAATGCAGGTGGATGGAATCAAACCCTGTACCACAGGAGCTATAGCTTACAGCTTTAACCCTATGCAGCAACTGCCAGACAAGCCATCAGAACTTATTTCCAACTACTATATTGTTTCACACCCAGTTATGTTACTCAAGATGATAAAATGCCATTACTTTTGTGTTAGGAGTCATATAATTTTCCCATAGTCTTGTTCTTTGAAGCAAATTTCAAAACCTAATATCCAGATATTCTAATTTTATTCATACGCAGACATTCTCTATTCAATCAATAGAACAGAAATAGACCAGGACAGATTTGATGGGACTGTTGGGTTAAGTAGTTTGGTGCGCCTGTCATCAGAAATCCATTGATTGTATTATTCTTGGTTTCTGACCCTTTCTGACCACCTACGTACATTTACAAACCACGCCAACAAGCAGTAACAAGGCATCCAACAAATAAACAGCTGCAGAAAGCACACGTTCAACCTCTTCACTTAAAATAGTTGTATTGTTGCTTCTGTAGTAATAATAGCTCATCCACTTGGTAAAAACAATGAGCCGCTTATTAAATACATAAATAAATGTGAAGCGAAACCAGCTGTTAAAACAAATAAGACAAAGAAATCCTGTTAAGTGCTTTTCGTCTTCACAATGTGAAGTCTTTTTCAGACTAACTGCTTTCTCCTACAATCCTTCTAATTATAACTTCCTATTACATCACATGGTTTGCTTAATTAGTTTCGGTGGTGGTGCTGCGGTAGCGTTGTCGCCTCACAGTAAGACGCTGTCCAGTTCAATTCTCAGCTAGTGCGTCTTCTGCGTGGAGACATGCGTGAATGGGCGCACCTTCGTTGAAGGTTGTGCGTCAGTCCTGGCAAGCCGGTATGTAAAAATCAACTGGCAATCATTAGCAGACTGGAGTTCTGCTGTGGCGACCCCTAACCGGGAAAAGCCGAAAGGCACAAACAGAAACATTGTTACAATCTGTAGCTGGTAGCTGTTCTCCTTCTATAACCCTTATTAATGTTGTCCATGCTCGCTCAACTATAATGCGAAACAAGTTCGCATTTTGGGCATAAGTATAAAAGATAGAGACAGAAATAGTACAATTTTATATATATATATATATATATATATATATATATATATATATATATATATATATATATACAACTGCATACATGCATCAACATTCTAGTCGAGTCAAATCTAGTTACTTACTAGCTACACCATTTCGGCCTCAGTATAAGTCCGAAGTTGTTGTCAACACTTTAACTCATTTACTGATGTTTTTATATTTGCATACCTTCGCTAAGTGTAAATATGCTTAATTATCTTACTCCGCTGATATATCTGTAAGGTAATAAACATCCTCAAATACTATGGACCTTAAAGTGAGTCCGCTTAGGTACCTAATTCAAGAATACATAAATGAATAAATAAATTGTGTGGCGTCGTCAGTGTCTATACTACTCCCATACATTTCATACAATAATTCCTATCTAAATAAGCGGAACCCATTCTTACTCTGTTTAATAACTCATAGCATATACGATAGTGAATCCAAGTATTGAGCTTACTAATAATATATATACAGTTGTATATATATATATATATATATATATATATATATATATATATATATATATATATAAAATTGTACTATTTCTGTCTCTATCTTTTATACTTATGCCCAATATGCGAACTTATTTCGCATTATAGTTGAGCGAGCATGGACATTAATTAGGGTTATAGAAGGAGAACAGCTACCAGCTACAGATTGTAACAATATTGAAACTAATTAAGCAAACCATGTGATGTAATAGGAAGTTATAATTAGAAGCATTGTAGGAGAAAGCAGTTAGTCTGAAGAAGTCTTCACATTGTGAAGATGAAAAGCGCTTAACAGGATTTCTTTGTCTTATTTGTTTTAACAGCTGGTTTCGCTTCACGTTTATTTATTTATTTAATAAACAGCTCGTTGTTTTTACCAAGTGGATGAGCTATTATTACTACAGAAGTGACAATACAATTATTTTAAGTGAAGAAGTTGAACGTGTGCTTTCTGCAGCTGTTTGTTTGTTGGACACCTATGTACATTTGTCATCTTTTATTTATTTTATTATTTATTTTATTTTATATTTGTTGACTGGGATAGTCCGACTGGATATATGTCCATTTTCAGCAGAGGCCTGGGGAGAAAAGCTCCAAGACATTGCAAAAAATTACAAAGTGATTACATACTAACAATATACACGTTATTGATAGTTATACACAGCTACAAAACCTTTTGTGAAACATAACCAATACAAACAACAGTTTAGGTGTTTTATATATATATATATATATATATATATATACACATATATATTGGTTCCATAGGAAGTGTGTTTTTTCAGTAGATTAATAGAGAGAAAAAAACAAAGCAACAGTGAGTAGGTATAATAGCCAACAGAGGTAGTCCTGGAAGAGGTGAATACTGTCAGTCTGGATTAGTGCAAGGGCATAGCCATTGTGAATTTAGGAGGATTCTTAGCTGCTTTTTAAACAGTGGAGTGGATGAAAGGGATGTTAGTTCAGTTGGAAGCTTGTTCCAAGTGGTACCAACAGAGTTAGTGAACAGGCAATCCCCAGACTTGTTGTTGGGTTTTAAGGTAGATACTAGTACCTTATTGGCAGATCGTAGGGTTGTTAGGTTTTTGTATGGGCTAATAAGGTTAAAGAGTATGGGAGTATTTGTGGAATGATGCAGAATTTTATGAATAATTGTAAGTTGCTGTATAAGAAGCTGAATTTGCAATTCCAGTCATCCTAATAGTTTGAGATTCTGGCAGTGATGGGTTCTAAATGGGGCTCCAGTGGCAAATCTGGCTATATTATTATAAGATGCTGCCAATTTATTGATATTGCTTTTGGAGAGGTTTGTATAAATTGGGGAGGCATAGAGAAGGGTGGAGAGTAGGTGGGTTTGGGTGATAGTAGACCTAGTTGAAGCTGTGAGAAAGGGTTTAAGTCTATAAAGGGAACCAAGTTTTCTATTAACTGATTTAATAGTTAGGTTAATATGTGCGTCAAAGTTAAGATTATTATCAATTGTTACACCTAGAAGTTTGGTAGTTATGTCGGGAGCTATTTTAGTACCATTGTTGGATGCGACTGTAAAGTTAATAGTGGGGGACTTTAGGGTGGGAGTGAACAATAATAGTTTTGTTTTTTTTGGGGTTAAGGAGGAGACAGAGTTGATGGAACCATTTTTTGACTAAGTTAAATACTGTTTGGGTCTTGGTTTGAAGCTCTGCAGGTGAGGAGGTGCTACATATTAATGTCGAGTCATCGGCGTATTGTATGCAGGTGGCCTGTGGAATGGATGTCTTCAGATCATTAATGAAAATAGTGAATAGGAGAGGTCCCAGAATGGAGCCTTGTGGGACACCAATAGAGACAGGGAGGTGAGTGAATAGTCTATTGTTCCAGAGGACTGCTTGCTGGCTATTTCCTAAGTAGGCCTTAAACCACTTGACTGTTTGGGTGTCAAATGAGAAAGATTTAAGTGTATCCAGCAATAGTTGATGATTCACCATGTCAAATGCCTTTGAGAGGTCAATAAAGAGGGCTGAGGACAGATCTTTAGTCCATCCATTCTCAGTTCTCACACATACTGCATTCCTTGGCATAACACACCAGATTTGTACTAGTCTACCGAATACTTGAACCGTTTAATTGCTTAAGATCTCAAAATATTAATTGCTTCACATCTGCGTGTGAGTATGTGTGTGTGTGTGTGTGTGTGTGTGTGTGTGTGTGTGTGTGTGTGTGTGTGTGTGTTCGTGTGGCAGGAGTATATACATACACACACGTATTTGCATATACTAACGATAAAACAGCTATCACATGATCTATGAATAATAATGCTTTGAAGAGTTAGTGTTACAGGGAAATAACGCACCTTCTGGGGTAAGTAGACCCTCTGCCTGCATCATCGGGCTTCACAATACAACTTGGTGGCCCACAACTTGCCTGTAACATCCACCCTGTTGGGCATCACTGCATAGATGTTAAATTTAAAAATAGGCACACTTTTCACTTTCAAAGCCAATTCAGACAAACGTTATAGTAGGAATACGCTTATCCACAGAATCAATTTTAATGCTATTCCAGGAAAAAGCAACATAAATTTAAGGAATTGCATTGTCAATAATTTAATTTTAAAATGCAGGTAGAATAAGGTCTGCATTTAAAGGGTCTGATCACTCTGGCCCTACCACACTTTGGAAAACCAATTTTTTTAGCTTAATGTATAGATGCTAATAAATCATTTGATATGGTCAGTTGAAGCTATGTTTTCTGTGCTTATTTTATATTAGCTCAGTGTTTGGATGATCAAAAAATAGTCTTCTCAATCTATATATACTGAGTAATGCTTCTATTAAATACCACCAATGTAAACATTTTCTGCAGTGGGCAACCCCCGGCACCTCCATGTGGGGGGACAAGTATCACACACCCTAAACTTAAACATACTAGTGCAGTAAAGGTGAAGCAGCCCCTTTATGTACATGACAGACCTGCACAAGCACTAATTCCACACAGTGTAAGTGTACAGCTTTCACTCTCATGTACTTGTGTTTGGTCTATGACAACCTGATTAACTACCTCTTGATCATCTTTAGGGAAAGCACTTTTCTTTTATACAATCCTGCAGTCTTCCCTGTTGTTTCACTGAGCTCCATAAGGCTCTCCATAGACATTCCTTAACATGTTTATAGACTGATCTCTTCACAGCCAGTCCACTTGTTCTTGCGGGCACTAAACAGGAATGTCTGTCCCTCCTACTATTTGATTTTATTACTGAGACAAGGGTCTGTAAGCTACAGAGTTTGATGGCTGATTTGTCCGGTCAGTCCATGATGGCTGACTTGTCCAGTCAGTCCGTACTTATAATTTGTTTGGTTTCAGTCTTTTTGCAGCAATTTGTTTTCCTCCCTGAACCAGAAGTTTCCTCCCCTCCAAGTGTCAATCTCCTTAGGTACAGTCAAGCCACAACTTATAAAATCACATCCCACAAGGCTACGGCTCTTAAATTATCCCACTCCAGCCACTTCAAATATATCATTCCATTTTCTCTGTACGCACAAATCCATTAAAAGGACAGCATGCATGTCATTTGTATATCAGACTTCAATCAAGTTATCCCCCAAAATATACAAAGTAATATAAAAATAGCTAGAACTATATTAATGTATGCTACCTATTTATTTATTTTTATTTATTTATTTTACATTTGTTGACCGGGTTAGTCTAACTGGATATATGTCCATTTTCAGTAGAGGCCCGGGGAGAAAAGCTCCAGGACAATAACAAATAAAAAAAGTAAAATAGTGTAGAATAAAATAAAGTTTACATAGAGAAAAAAATATTGATATACATTTTGGTACACACTGGTTAGTAATTATTTACAAAAATATCAAACACACTGGTAAGTAACTAATTACAATACATCAAAGACAATGGTTTAAAAAAGAGTACTATTTACAAAATTATAGGATGCGACATTTATAAAGAGTCAATCATAGTAGCTTACAAGTAAACAGTTCTACTTACAAATGAAATAAGAACAAAGGTGTCAAGAGGGAAAGTAGAGGGAAAATTAGTAGAATTAATCAGCTAGTCAGGGTTGTTGCAAGGGCATAGCCATTTTGTTCTGAGGAATATTTTCACTTTTTGTTTGAAGAGGGGTAGAGAAGGAAGAGAAGTTAGGACAGTAGGTAGAAGATTCCAGTTTTTCCCAGTAGTGTTTGAGAACAGAGAGTCACCTGCCAAGTTGTTTGACTTACTAATGTTAGCTAACAGTTTATTAGATGATCGTAAATTAGTAAGATTTTTATAGGGGGTAATGATGTTTGAAAGTGTCGGAGTATTATTTGGGAGGTAGAGGATCTTATGTGCAATGATAAGTTGACTATATTGAAGCTGATTTTGTAGCTCAAGCCATCCTAGTTGTTTTAGATTCTGACAGTGATGGGTTCTATAGGGATTACCAGTGGCAAATCTTGCAATATTGTTACAGGATGTAGCTAGTTTGGAACAATTATGTTGACAGATTAGTATAGATCGGTGAGGCATAAAGTCGTGTTGAGATAAGATGAGAGTGGGCAATAGTAGATCTTGCTATAGGAGTAAGGAAGGATTTGACTCTATATAGGGAGCCCATTTTTCTGTTGACTGTTTTTATGGTGTTATTAATATGGGAGTCGAAGATGAGGTTGTTGTCTATAGTAATTCCTAGGAGCTTGGTGGTAGCATCAGGGGTTATGACGGTACCATTGTTAAAAGTACCTGATGGAAATAATCTTGTTGGCAGTGGTATAAAACATTATAGCCATCATATTTTATCTTTAATAAATAGTAAATTATTATTTATTTTATATATATATATATATATATATATATATAATTACTTATTTTTAATACTCTGTCTAATATTATCGGTGTAGCAGCCCTGGATCCTTCTCTTAAATTGCTGTAATACAGGGATGATGTATGCCGATCACATTTTGTCAATTGCTGTCAACCCTAAAACAGCTTTCAGCAGCACAGGCATAAGAACGGCCTGTTTTACTAAAAAGAATTACATGCAAGCTACTATTCAGTGCTGGTTTGCACAATATACATAGGTTTTCTCTGCTAAAAAAATGATGGAACACCTACAAAACATATTTCATTAACAGGGAGATGTACCTGTGCCAAGAGTGTTGAACATTAAAAAGTAGATGCAGTGAAACTGTAAATTATACTATAACAGAAATTCCAACAAGTACAGGACTAAATAGTTAAGCAGCCAAGTGCACCATTCTGTTCTGGCAATATACTGACCCCTTACAGGAGAAACTAAAAAGAAATCAACAAATATTTTCCAGGTCAGGATAAGCAAAGAATACATTTCTGACAAATTTTTCATAAACTGTATTCCATTACACATCACTCGATTTTTAGTGTAACATGGCTGCGGACTAATCCTTCCAGAACAGGTGTCTATGCATGTTCTTTGTTTTCTCTGCATTAATAAAATTCCTACTTAATTAAGTCTTCTAAGTCTTGCTACAAGAATGAACCAGTTTGTCATTTTAGCTGAATATACCACTGGTAATGGATTTAATAATCTTCATACATAATTATATGTCCACCCTTACAGTATCAGTGTATAATACGTTGTATCATTTTCTCGTACATGTAATGTATAATACATCCCTTATAATTTATTTAACATTTGTTTACTGGGAAAGTCCAGCTTGGAATGAAGCCAGTTTTCAGGGGAGGCCCAGGGAGAAATGCTCTAGATGCATGTCTTTGAAACGTGGGAGGAAACATGAGCACCCAGAGGAAACACATGAACGCAGGGGGACAAGCAAACTCCACACAAAAGGCACGCTAGCCGAGAATCGAACCAGAGAACCTCTTGCTGTGAGATGACAATGCTACCGATGCACTACTGTGCCGTCCAATAACAAATGTATACTTTGAACTTGAATTGTACCTTATGCCCAGGTCCTGAATGAAAATGGTCATGTGGCAGTCCAGCTGCTCAGTTAAGAAACAAAGAAAATGAACACCTTTTCAAGTTACTGTCAGTTGCCCTTGTCACTAGAGTACATGCAGAAGGCCTGAAAGGTTCTAGAACTGTCTGGCAGACAGGACTACATGGTGCTGTCTGTCAGCCAAGACTCTAGTTAATTAAATGGGCTGATAGTAACTCAGATCTAGTTATACTGAAATATGTGGGCTTGGTGACTTGTTCTTGCATCAGTAGTGTTCATTACCTACACTAGCAACATCTTTTATATTCCTCAAAAGCCAGCATTCTGCAGTATGTAGATGACAGTCTTCCCATATACCCAGGACTACACTTTGCTGCTGAAGACACAAACTTAAATACTCTCTTCAAAACAGAGGTGCCTTCCCTACTGTTTCATTACTGCAAAAACAAGCCGTGAGCTCTTCAAGAAGGGGAAAGCACTCCTTTACTAGTTTTAATCCATACTAGAAGTACTGTAAAGCTACAACCCTTTTCTCTGAAAATGAAAGAGATCTTACCTTTGGAATTTAGATTTTCCTAGAATAGAATATTATCCCTTATTCACCTATTTCTCCTCCACTCCACTTAAGGAACCAAGACGATCTTATGCATTATCAGGTTTCCCATTTCATTAAAACGCAATTCATCTCTGTGCCTTCATTCAGTCAAAGCTTATATTTTCTTCTGTTTCCATTTATTCAGGTATCTGTAAATTTCTGACCAGGGATCTGTGGTGTTCTGGACTGGTGCTGACAACACTGTAGACCATAAACATTCATATTGTGATAAAGTGGTAATGGCTAAGTCTAGTGACTTACGTAGTAGTAGAACGTGATTTTCTTATCCAAATTTTTAAACATTCAGTTTAACATGCGTGTTAGTAGCTGATTATAATTACTTTTTGCAAACAATACACTCTGTATCATGCAGATGTTAACATATTAATATACTAATTAATAATATTTATCTGACAAGCAGGAAAAAAGAAACATTAAAACTAGAGCTTTCCGGTATGTAACTTTTAGATGCAATGGTGCATGATTCAAGCAAGACACTTCAATTAGTCCCTAGCTGGAGTATGCCTATAAACATTTTGTTTTGTCCATATGATGCTTCTGATTCATCACATAATGCTGGCCCTGAACATCAGTACAATGTTATTACTGATTAAGGTTTGATCTTGTGGATGTTTTCTACTGTGGGCAGATAAATACCTGAAGTCAGCCTGATGCAATTTGCCACAAAGTCAATGGGGTGTCATTAACTCCTAGTCCCAGTGCTGTAGGGAGATAGTTTGTAACACAGTCTGTGTCCACTAATACAGTGGTTCCTGGAGCCTAGATGTACATTCATATTTCTAAAATACATTTAAGTCTGATTTATGGTTTTAGCACTCTACATGAAAGTGAGATCCCAAATAACATCTCTGATAATAATTTAATGTGTCGTTGCCTCTCCTATGTCCAGTAGACCAGATACAGGATATTGTTTTAAGGTAAGAGCACATATTCTGGTAGGATATCGATACGGCTTCAGTCTTTTGTAGAGCTATGTAGTTGATTAATATTTTTGCCATTTACTGTAAATGTAGAGGATATGCCTTCAACCACTTGGAATTAGAGTACAATGGATTTCCCTAGTTGGAATTTTGGTCATTGAAGGGGTTTTCTGATTTAGTGAAGTGTGATTACAGTTCTACAACAGTTAGTTAGGACCAGAGGTTTATACAATTCTCAGTCTGAATTATTGCCAGAGCTGAAAACATTTACACACTTAATTGAATCCATGTCAACTATTAGCACATCTTTTGTAATGGGATTACTTGCTAAAAAACATCTATTCCATTTTTTTTCACAGATTTGACAATCAGAAGTAAAGAAATAATCTGTATGGAAGAACAGTGTGTACTAGATTGTGAACCAAGTTATTAAGCCTAAAAACTCTCTTCGCTGTTTTATTATTGTTTTGTTTGTCTGTTTGGTTTTGTAGAGTCATATTTCACAGTACTCTGACAAATTGACACCTGGGTAGCTTTTTCTGCAGTTAAACATTGTACAGGGCAGACTTTGACATAACTCCAAATAAGAAAAAAAGCATGAATATAATTGATGTATGTTTGTTACTTTAACCATCGGTAATTAGTGCTAAGCGTCAGTTTCCCTTGATAATCTTACATGTCCCAGATCTTTCTTTCCATAGCCACATGTGTCATGATGAACCCTTGCAGTGGACAGTTCAGTAAAGGAATGGTCATTATACAGCTTTTCCTTCTCTCCAAAGAGTAAAAACTTAATTTGATTTCTAGTGGTTATGAGGATACATTGACAGGACTCTACACATCATAAAGGAATTGGTCATTAGGATACTGTAACAGTACAATTCCATGTGCAGGTTATGTCAGTGAGTGAGTGACCCTACCGGGTCAGGCTTACTTTCAGTGAGATACCAAGGAAGTAAAACCCAACAAAGACATGCATATAAAGATGCTACAAAACTGATAACCTATTAAGAAGGTAAGAACGAAAGGTAATATATAGAGAATAACACCAGTGATAAAGAATGACTCAATACACAGAAAGTGGAATGTAACAACAATAAAACAGTAACATAAACTTAACAAAGACAGACAGGCATTTACTGCCGTGAGATATGTACTGAAAGTATCAGTGAAAAATCTTCCAGAATATGTTGGTATCTTCCAAGTCATGAAAGCATATAGTTTGCAATGCAACAGTCTGAGGGTCATGTTGTACCTTGTGCCTGTGCCAACATGGCACAGGTGTAACAATACAGCAAGGCAATACACAGGTACACTAGATGACATGCTAGCGATGATTCAGTTTCTCTTCATTTCTTTTCTTTTTGACCCCTGGACTCATCCTGTCAGGCTTTTCCTCTGGTTACCCTGTAGACCCTTCATTTCCCTGGGGAGGGAGCAGACCCTTGGCTCATTCTATTCCCTTATGGATGAGACGTAAGTGCCAGAATGTGTCTTCATCTGTTGCAAATATGAGGTATCACAGAGATTGCTCTTGAAGTCTCTAACCCCTTCCCCATGGCTTGACGTACTTCTGCAGAAGAAATTATTTGCAACGCTGGTTCAAAGCCTGTCTTCCTTCACACATGTTGCTACTATATGACTTAGCAAGCCATGGATGTCACCAGGGCTGTAATTAGGATGGGACAAAGAGGTGGCTGCAATGGGCACAAGTTGTTGCATGGATGCAATCAGTAGGTTCTGGTGATGTGAGAATACAGTAACAGCATTCATTTAGGAAGTCACAGGATAGCACAGCTTCTTAAATAAATGTTGATACAGCTTTTGTGGTCCTGGCTGAAGCAGTCAATGTCTGCTGATAACTGTAACACTGTACCAATCAGCTTGTTACATGGGGGGGGGGGGGTTAGTATAGAAAACTGCACATAGTACAAGATAACCTAGCTAAGTTTTGACTTTCAGTAACTTCCCACGGTGAACATAGTCATGCCTCCCTCCCTCCTCCTCATAGTGACTAAGCCAATTTTAACCACTTGTTTCCATCTCCTCTGTATTGGAGCCTCCAGTGCCTGAGCTTGTAATCAAACTTGCACTGGCCTGCTTGTACTCAGGGCTTCAGCCTTCTTCACATAGACCAAACTGCCAAGATCAGGTTTGGCTAATGTGGCTATAGTCTGCTTGATACCAATTTGACTTCATTAATTTTTGGAACAGTTAAAGTCTAACTTATAAGATGCCACATTGTCAGGTGCAACATGCTATTCCTATCATACAGTGCATGAATTTTCTAATTTTGCCATCTTCTTCTATTGTTTTCTTTTTTTAATTAAAGACAGTATTCCAAAGTAAATAACTTATCACAGTGCAAACTTCCAAGAATATCTTGTAGTGTATTAAATTTTAAACTAATTAATTAATTAGTATAAACCTGGAGGGTATATAGTATACTAGCTTATGTCAGCACTTGATGCAGATGCCATTTTGAATGTAAAACTTGATACCAGGACAGAATGGCGTAGCGCTTGTAAGTCTAGAGATGTTTGCAAAATTATGAACTTATCACAGAACCAAGCAAACAATGCAAGGAAATATTTTTTTCATAATATTCCTTATTTTTATTTAAATTAACCAGGATGTGCAGAAAGATTCTGTGATTAAAACTGTTGCATAACTTATATAATCGTTTCTCAAGAACTATCCTAAACTAAACTTTTCAGTGCCATAATATTGTTCGTCCAAAAGAAAATGTTAAATGTTACAGAAATGAATCAGTGAAATTACACATGCAGTAACATTTAGGCCTCCTTAGTGAAATGAAAGACATTAAGTTATTTACTTAAATTGTTTTTTTTTTTTTTTTTTTTTTTCACTAGAGGCTTACAGCATATACTTACATATTTTGTGATGCTTTTACTGGTAGTTTTAACAATCACTCGCAAAATATATGTGGATAACCTTCAAAGCACAGAAAGTGCTGACTCGGTGAACAATAATTGGTTTATAATAGTAATCACCAGTTTTTAAGAAGAAAAAAAGTTAATTTGAATAAAAAAAAAACAGTAATTTATTAAATTAAATATGCAAAATCATGAAGAACATCTGCTACTAAAAAAACAAAAAATCATTAGCTGGATGAACATTCAGAAGAGACCTCTGAGGATTGTGAGCCGATTTTCAGGCAGACTGCCCAGACAAGAGCTACACACCACATTTACTAACTTAGGCTCTCAAGGGTAAAATAACGTTCAACAGAGTTATAATAGTAATAAAAGCAAATGGGAATGAAAGGCAAAATGTTCAGAACCACACGTATATGAAAAACATAAAGAAAAACACCAGTGTAAAAGTCAGAGGTTGAGACATGAGAGTGAGGGGATGTAGGCACAAAACGCACCAGTGTGAAAGTCAGAGGTTGAGACATGAGAGAGACGGGATGTAGGCACAAAACACACCAGTGCAGAAGTCAGAGGTTGAGACGTGAGAGTGAGGGGATGTAGGCACAAAACGTCACAGGACACATCTGCAGAAAGGAAAGGGAAAATGGGGTTAAGAAACAATGTTGCAAATAATAAATAGGAATTATGTAAACTTGTTGACAATGTATCACTAAAGTATGTGTGAATGCTATAAAGGTAGTAGGGAATTTGCAGGAGGAATTATAAATACATTAGTGAAAGTTCAGTTTCAAAAGTTCAAAATGCAAAGCAGTTATGGGGAAACGAAAGGGTTATAATACCCTCAGCACAGTCAAAATGGGAGTATTGCTCATCCATGAATGCTTTCTATGAGAAAAGAATCTGTTGAGGAGACAAAGCTTTATATTCATTTAGTACATCATCAAAATGTATTCTAGGCACTGCAGTTACACAAACATTGTGCTTTTCAGGGTTTAAGTAAAACACCTAACTGGATTCTTTTTCTGAAAAACTATACAGCCTGACATCTGGATAAGGACCCTTCCAGATGGCCTATATGCCCACAAGACAAAACTATGACATTTCTTTCACAGCAAACAAAGCCTAAAATTCATTGATATGCTCTGTGTCATCCAACATGCCTCTCTGTTGTGCCTATGAGTGCATATTTTTAAAATATGAATAGATTTTCTGACTTCTTATTTCCAGAGAAGCCACTCTGGTTCACGTGCTAAATGAATGGTTGCACATATAACTGACAGCCTTTGAGGGAAGCTTTAACAAGTATGACTTAACATTTATTATTTGTATCTCCATTTTATTCTTAGCTGTCAAGCATTCTTTGTAGGAAAAATAAATTATACCAAAGGCTTCACCAGAAGCCAAAAAGAATGCTGTCTGAGGGTTTAGGCTTCCTACATTGTAATACCTCCTCCTGTTATTTATTCCTCAAAAGGGAATGTGGTAAATATTTTTTGGTAGTTTCAATCTAAATCGTTTTAAGCATGAGGTTTTATGTATGGAATCACTAATTTACTGCTATCAAATTAAAGATGTAACTCAATTCATTTGATGCATGTGGTTTCAGTTTATTCTTATGTGTAATGCGCATCTCTTAAGAGTACATTTTCTAATGATGCCAGCTCTAAAAAGTAATCTCATTATCACCCCTTATATTCTTAGTTCCTCTAGGGTTACAGAAAGCTACCTCTTCTTCTAAATCCTTTCATACAGAATGATAGTAAGCCTATCAGTTTACCACATTGTGTGCTAGTCTGTGTAAGTCTGCATGAACAGAAACCAGCTGTATGCAGAAATCAGACTTTGGCTGTACTTTGCTTGGATTCTATGCCAGTCAGCTTTACCTATGAATTCTTATACATTGCCATATAAAAAGTATGAACTTTTGGCTTCATTGCTAGTGATTTCATCCGATTATTAACTAAAAAATTGAAAGTCTAAGACTGATTTGACTTTTTTTTTCTTCACCATACATAATCCATCTAACAAAATCTATAAAAAAGCAACAACCTTTAACCTATCTATGGCACTCCATGTCAGGTTTTGTGTAGCTAGCCTAGTGATGTCACACACACCATCCACCAATGTTCCTGATAACCCTGTCTACTAGCCTTCTAGGTCATGGAGGTTGATCTGTATTATATGGCTGGGTGCTCAGTGATCTGACGTCTGATTTTAGGTGGTTAAAATACCCACAATTAGATAAAGATTGACCTCTTAATGCATACTGTCAGTCACAACACAAGAGGCAAGCTCCAGGCTGCCAATGGGGTGTCAGGCTTCCAGTCCGCTGATGCTGTTAGTGGCCTTTCTACCCCCTACTGGGTGACACACCAGGAGCCACTGAAGATGCTCACTGATAAAAACTACACCCCCCTTGGAGGCAGGCACTAGGAACCCTCCTAAATCACCTCCTGCTGAATGATCTCCAGCAGGTGATGACAAAGCAAGGCATGCACAAGGCAGCTTTGTCAAATGTAGAAATGTTAAAAAATATTCAGTGAAACTGCCTTCAGTGACCATTCCAAGTATATGGGGATCACTCACACACCTCCCAAACTTATATATAGCAACTGTGGGGTCTCACAACAGTAGAGAAAAAGACAAACTCCACTGCTGCTGAACAAAGTTTCATCAACCTTGCTTTGTTCATTTTACATTTGCTGAAAATCTGTACAGCGACGTGACATAATCCAACCACAAGGAGAAATATTAAATGGCACCTAGCCTGTCTCCTGTGTGTATGACATTTTCAGAGTCCATGAGCTGCAAACAGTGCGACTGTAAGGGACAGTGAAACTGGACTGAGTAACTTCCTAAGGATGTAGTGCTCAGCCCAGGGGCATTTACCAGAAGGTGGAAGTTATGGCCCACAAAACAGTGTCCTGCATGCTTCCATGGAGATCATAAGACTTACATACCACCACAGAATTCCACAATGAATACACATGGGACACAGAAGCCTGGTGGTACTGTCATAACATGATGCATGACAAAGACCATGAATCCTCACTTGACAGGATGTTAGATGTATGCCCAGGGTATTTAAAGTATAACTGGTACATACAAGGGTGGTGGAATAGCAGACACACACACACACACACACACACACACACACACACACACACACACACACACACACACACACACACACACACACACACACACACTATCACCCCAGACTGAACTGTTCAAAATTACAAGGTATGCAATACATAAATCAAAGCAAAGCTGCAAGCATTACAGCCAGGTGATGCCTGTAGGTGTTTCTGCAGTTGCATCCTACTTATGCTTCAAGCATTTTTTGCTCATATTTCAATTAATAATTTCAAGCGCGGTGGTGCAGCGGTTAGCGTTGTCGCCTCACAGCAAGAGGTTCTCTCGTTCGATTCTCGGCTGGAGCGCCTACTGTGTGGAGTCTGCATGTCCTTCCCATGGCCGAGTGATGTTAAAGACATGCAGGTAGGTGCGAGCGTGAATGGGCGTGTCTTCATTGAAGGTTGGGTGTCGGGCTGGCAACTCGGCACCGTAAAAACCACTACCAATCATGAGCGGACCGGAGTTTCGCTGTGGCGACCCCTAACCAGGAAAAGCCAAAAGACTTTTTATTTCAATTGATAATTTCAAAATGGCACTACATACAAAGTATTAAAATATTTCATCTTAAAGCTTACACAATGGGAAATACAATCAGAGTGAAATTTGACCTCTGTTTAGTGTAGGTAAAGAAATATCACTTGTTAGTCATATCATATTTATTTATTACATATTTTTTCTAAACATCTCTGCAACTAAGTAACACACACAGAACTGCTTAGCCTCATATGAAATCTCTCAGCTGGATGAACAAAATGCTGCTGACAGTATGTGTGTAACTTGAGTGGTTGTCGAGATACTGTAAGTTATTTACAAAATATTACAAACTTGTTGCTATGTTTACTATTTAAAGCCTAGAATATAAAGAATATAAAAAGTGCATGTAGCTGAAACACTTGATGTCCTTAAAGGGTCATTTGCATATATCCCATGGGCCTCTATTACAAGAGGTTTAAGGTATCATGCTGTGAAAACTCTTGGCTATTTTTTTTCCTTGCAGTTCTTACTGAATGGTGTGCTTATGTGACTTTTTACCCTTTGGTTTGGATGTTGGTTGGGCTATTTTGAAAGCATCTTAATCTGTATAGGCATCAGCTGGGTTAAAGACCCTGTGTTTCTGAATTGCAATCAAATTATTCATTTATCCTGAGCAAGGCAATATAAAGGCTGACACATGCTTGTTTAAAGCTAGGGGGGTTTGGTTTTATTGGACTTAATGTAACAATAAAAGACTTAAAAAGTTGTAGATATTCAGAAGCCATGCAGCTAAAGTGTTTGAAGCCATTTGCATATATCACATGGGTGTCCCGTATAGGAGGTTAAATGTATTTTTCATAAAATCTCTAGTTTGGCTGTTTTTTTCTTGCAGTGTTTACAGCTAGAACTTAAAGAATGCTACCTTTATAAATAATATGTTGTGCTGAAGAGTTTGCCATTTAGGGTCTATATTATGTGATCGAACTTTTAAAAGTTTGAACATCATATGGTCGACACCATATGATCGAACTTTTAAAAGTTCAAATGTTTCAAGGAAGATCTCCATACACTGCAGAATGGGAAGATTTCCCTTTCCTGCACTGTAGTGCAATCTCGGAGTTAGTATATTTAAAGAGCAGGGGGAGTGGTGGGCATAGCCCCCCCATGAGGGGGGTGCAGGGGGGCTTGCCCCCTGCTTAAAACGTTCAGGTAGGTTTTTTCTGTGGTTTATTTTTTTTTATTAAATTTTCGAACTTTTAAAAGTTTGATCATATGATGTCGACCAGATGACGTTCGAACTTTTAACAGTTCAATCATCTAATATAGACGTGCCATTTACACTCCCTCAGGATCCATTTCTCCCCTGTCTCACACGACATCTTTATCATATGTACTGTGATCACATCTGAACCTACTGCTTTCTCTGACTTCATCTTCCTAAGTTTTATTCTTACTTGTTCTAGGGCTGGCTTCTCTTCTCTCACCGTAGGCTGTATCAGTGTCAGTGCAGCTTCTGTTAGGTTTTCTTCATTCAGAAGCTGCTGGAAGTACTGCTTTCACCTGCTTTTGATGTCCTGCGGACTGGTGAGTGGTTTGTTGTTGGCATCCATTATGAAGGGTGTCTGACTATCTTCTTTATCTTTCTGTCTTTGTTTTGCAGCTTGATATACTTTCTTTGTGCCACCTAATGAGCCACTTTCCAAAAGTATATAGAGTGTCTTTGATGCCTTGCTCTTTGCTATTGAAACTCCTTTCTTAGCTTCTTTGTTTGCCAACCAGTATTTCTTCCTAGTCTGGTCCATCTTTTCTATCTCCCACTTTTTTCTGAACTCTTTCTTCTGATGACTTGCTGGACTTCTGCATTCCACCTCCAGCTTTCCTTATGTACCTTATTTCCATACCTGGCTCGGCCACATATCTGTTCTGTAATCCTCATGCAGACCGCTTTGAGGCGCTGTCATTCTTCTTCAGGTCCACCTATTTACTCCTCTACTTGGCGTGCTCAAGTCCAGAGTTACTCCTTGAACTGTTGTGCTTTCACTCCAGTCAACTTCCAAGTCTTTAGCCTGGTATCTGTTGACCTGAGAGCCCTTTCTAATCATTGCCTGTTGAAACCAGGGATTTATATTGTGGGTCAACTCTTTCACTGGGGATGACTTTCAATCACTGTTTCTACACCAGTGCCCTTTCCTTACTAGGAGAAAGTCCACCTGAGTTGCATGTTGGCCACTCTAGTATACGATCTTGTGACTGTCCCTCTCTTTCTAAACCATGTGTTGGTCACTATCAAGACATTTGCCAGACAGAAGTCTAGACTGGCCTCTCCTTCTTTATTCCTGTTACCCCACCCATGTGGACCCAGGCAGTCCTTATATCCTGTTCTGTTTGTTCCAATATGTGCATTCAAGTCACCCATTATCAACAACAATTTCTATTGTCCTGTTTTATCTAGTAGGTCTTGCAACTGCTGTATGAAAACACTCTTTTCCTCACTATCTAAACCCGGCTGTGGTCCATATCCTGAGATTATGACTACAGCCCTGTCATTACACTGGCGTCTGATTGCCAATTGTCTGTCACTATCTGATGACATTCCTCACTGCCTTCTGAAGCCTCTCTCTCACCACAATTCCCACACAATTTTTAGCCTGTCCTCTTCCTGAGTAGTAGATTCTGCACCCAAAGCCAGGTGTCTTTCCTGCACTGCCCTACCAGATTGTCTCTTGGATACATAGGATATCCAGCCTCCTCTGTATCATCATGTCATCCACTTCCAAGCTACATCCTGTCAGTGAACCTACATTAAGCGTAGCAATTCTCAGTTCATGTTTGGCAGGTTAGTTGGTTTTACGTCCAGATTTCACTCAACAAAGGTATCCCAGGTAACCCAGGCTGGGCAACTAGACACCAGCCAGCCAGTAACTTATTGACCCAGGGCTGCTGGACTTTATGGCAGACATATACTGGTCAATAGGGGCACGTACACCCCTCACTCCATTAGCATGGGTCCCTAGGTTGGAGTAGGCCTGGTCCATAACCCACTTATCAGCGGCAATACCCATACCCATTTGGTGACATTAGTCAACAAGACCGGATCATCCAGAGCCATATTTTACACCATCAGGTGGCTAGCCTTGCCATGGCATGCAGTCTGTGATCCATGTTCTCCTATTTTTAGCATACTGCACATCATAGTAGATGTCCAAAACAGTTGTTCTATACAACTCTTTCCCTACAGGGCACAATGTAGAGTCTGTGTTGCTGCCCACAGCTCCATCCATTGGTGAGTTTGACATGGAAACACAAAGCATGTTTTTTAGAGGTGGAAAAAAACCCACAGAGACACAAGGAGAACATCCAAACTCCAAACAGGTACTGGCCAGAGGTCAGAATCAAACCATGTACCTTATGCATCAGAGGCAAAGACCTTAACCATTATGCCAATTCTACCTTCCACACCGCTAACCTCCACTCCCCATTTGCTAACAAGTTCACACTGGTATCCTTTCATCCTAGTACATCTCACTAGAGTATGCAATGCCTGTGACATAACTCACTATCTTTTTCTAAGGGCACTCAAAGGAGTCCTCCAAGTATTGTGTTCCCAGTGGTGTCCAGACAGTAGGTGGGGAACCCCCAGATGGTGCTCTGAGTGGTGGCAAGACAGAAAGTAGAGAACCCCCACATGGTGGTCAGAGTGGTGCCAAGACAGAAGGTTGAGAATCCCCAGATGGTAGTCCCAGTGGTGGTGAGACAGAAGGTAGGAAACCCCCAGATGGCGCTCCGAGTACTGCTCCCAGTGGTGACCAAGCAAGAAGGGAGAAAACCCCAGATAGTTCTCCCAATGATGTCAAGGCAGAAGTAAGAGAACCTGCAGGTGGTGCTCCAAGAGGTTCCAAGGCAGAAGGCTTAGATCCTCAGATGGTGTTCCAAGGGGCATCCAGGCAGTGAGTACAGAACCACTTGATGGTGCTCCCAGTGATGCTTCTAGTGGTGCTGAGGCAGAAGTTAGTGAAACCCCACATGGTACTGCCAGTGGTGCTGAGGCAGAAGGTAGAAAACATCCAGGTAGTATCCAGGCAGAAGGTAAAGAACACCAAGATGGTGCTCCCAGTGGTGTGGAGACAGAAGGTACAGATCCACCGGATGATGTTCCCAGTGGTGCCGAGGCAGAAAATAGAGAAACCCTCAGATGGTGCCCCTACTGGTGCTGAGGCAGAAGTTATAGAAATATTTTAGCCTCATTCCTGCACCATCCAAGAGTCCTTCCACACTCAGTCCATTTAAAAGCCACTTTGCATTCTGCGGCCAAGAGAAAAATGGTGACAGATTCACACTGATGCACACTGTGGGATTCACAAATCATGCATCGTCAGGTGGCATGACAATGAAACATAGGTCAATGCCACAGCATAGTCATGCATCAGCAATCCTGTTACCCAGGTGGGCAGTCACACTGGGCACAACTATCAACCCTGTACATACCATGCTGGTGTCCATGGTGTTGGCACAATGAGCAAATCATTTTAAAAAGCCCATGGCCCCATTGTAGTCACTTGGAGCCCATGCATACTTAGACTGCTTTTCTGATTCAGTGCATGTACATAAGTAGTATTTACCCTTATTATATCATTACTATATCATATTAGATGTGTAATTCTGAGACATTTACACCAAATTGCCATAGTAACGCTTATCTGCCTGAAGCTATCTCAATAAAAAGAATATTATAGAAATAAACAATGATCATCTCATGTTTTAACTGTGACTGCATTTGCTTTTTTAGACTGATTTTAACAGCATTTTATCCCCACAGAGTTCATCTAACAACTGAAGACCCAGACCAAAGAAGACTCCAAGAGCAAATGATACTTCTAGATCTCCAAGGATACTATTCCAAGGGAACGCTTCAAAGTCTGGTAGGGTTATTGTGTGTTTTTGATCAATTTTGCAATTAATGATAATACAACACACTGCATTCTACATTGTTTTTGGCCTGTTGCATTAACCAGCATGTATTGCCTACCAACTTGGTACAACACAAAGGGGTCTGACTTTTCTAAAAGTTGCCATATTAATATAATTATGGTGGTATCTGCTAAAAAATACAGTGATATAAAAAGCTGTCACTGTTGCAGTGCTCATTGTGCTATCAATTTTCTCATGAATACCAACTGGATCATAAAGTAAAAAATTATATTGGTCTAGAGTGGGAAAAGCCTTTCTTAATCTTCTGTGTTAACAGTACACAGGCAGTGGCAGCTAGGAAGAGTGACTGGGCAATAATATTTTACTGTTGTTATTGTTGAGGGGTTGCTACACAGTCACCCGCTGACAGGGGTTTGTGGAGCACTAGAAGGGATGAATGAGGAATAAGAGAAGACAGGGCATGGCTACAGGTGGCAGTACACACCTGATGTATGGCCAAGGGACGTGTGAAGTGGACTATGTCTCCTGGTTGGTAGATCAAACAGAGATGATTGTGTTGCAATCCACAAGGCCTGCATCTTTGAATCATGTATGGTACATAATGGATGGGGAGGGGGTCACACTGGATAATCAATAAAGTGTGAGAGTGAATACAAGGTCCACATGATGGCTATGCTTTGTTTAGCACAGGTCAGTGTAGGCTGATGACAGGGGCATGTCACAACACAGTCTGTTGCCATGCTGCCATACTGGACACATATGAGGAAATGTCCTTTTCTGATGGACTATGGTTGGCATGACACCTTATGGTAGTGCAGCTGCCACATATTTGCATAACAAGTACAGATGAGGCTGCACATATTGTGTTCCCATTTACTAACCACAGGTGAATGTTTACATTTACAAGTAGATACATGGTGCAGAAGTGCCTCAAGATGTTTCCTGAGGCAGAGACTGATGTGCTACTGTTAGCCCTTGTGGCATAAGAGCACAGGTGAGAGTGACTGGACCTTCTAGGAATCTGAACTGGTGGTGAATGTTAATGCAGTCAATGAAGACAATCAGGCAGTCCATGAGGTCCATCATGGGGTTATCAATATGATCCCTCATGCTCCTAACAAGACCCACACCATTGCACAGGCAAAGACAACCATGAGGTGGGTCTGCCTTTGCAGATCACTGTCACCCTAAGGAGCAGTCCTGTTGTCCCTGTACGCACAGACTGAAATGATCCAGATATCTGGTGCAGACCTTGATATGGGAACTGTACTGGATACACCATCATGTGTCTTTACTGGGAATGCACCAGCTTGGTATTTCCTTATGTCAGGAACATGCTTTAGTGTCACACAAGAGTTCAGGGATACTCAGCAGCACTATAGTTCCTGCACAGCCACATCTAAGGTGCAGGTACTGAGACATGCCACACAAGGTTTGTTTGTTTACATTTTTTCGTATAACTGTTATCTCTGTGTTGTTGCACTCCATGGTCTAAGTCTGAAGTTGGTCAGAACTGATCAGTACTCCATCCCAGTAAACAAATTCAAGTAAATAAGCAAATAAATCACAGGGAAGTGGGACTGTCACATATCAGCCATGTTACACCTGGGTCTTTATCTTTCTGCGATTACATGTGTTACTGTTATGGCATCCTCCACCATGCTGCAGGGCATCCCAGCTGTCTGTATTTCATCAGACACCTATGATGATGGCAACCTTACACTAATCATAGTCTGAGAATGCAACACCACTGTTGGCAACAGTACTGTGTGCAACACAATGACACACACGTCCAGTGACAAGCTTTGTGCCTGTGAAACCTGCCTCCACCTTTCCAAAGCCCATGGAAGGAAAGGACATGCCTAACACCTCTTCTCTGTGTGGGCCTGTTTATCTTCCTATTTGTATTGTTCCATTAATGGAGACAGTGTCTCCACATGCCATGGGGACATGGGGACCATTAATGGAGACAGTGTCTGCACATGCCATGGGGACATGGGGACAGGAATTAGGAGTAGTGCTCTGATGGTCATTCACACCATAGCTCCTGCACATCGCCTAAACTCGCTGTCACAATGGGCATTACTTAGTGGCGATCCAGGGTTGTCATCCACACACAGGCATATATGACCACTGCTATGACAAAGGTGATGGGTGTCCAATAAGTTAATCTCCACAGGACAGCACACAAACCAAGTAACCACTTATCCTGTGATGCTGTATAATGAGAGAATGTTTTAAACATGAGTTAAAAATCCACTTTAACAGAAAAAAATAGAACAAACTTAAAAACAGTTAACTGCTTCCATTCCTACATATTTCATATACAGAACTTCATCAGAACTAAACAACTACATCAAACATTCAGACTTAATACATTTAAAATTCCACATGATCCAAATTGACCAATAAAATGCCTGATAAATTAATTGTATTGTTAAATTAAAAAGAGTTCATTGTTAAATGTTGCACCATATAAAAGCATTAAGCATTATAATATTTTAGTTTCAAAACTGAATTGATTGAACATGACTCATTCAGCCCAGAAAAACACGTGGCATGTAATTTTAATTGCCATCTCAATTCACTTTTATTAAGATGTCCCTTAACCAAAAAAAATTCCTTGAGCATATTTCAATATCTGTTCTATCACTACAAATCCAGACTTATGGGTATAATTTTCTTCTATATGTTTGCTCAATGCATTAGTTGTTTTGTTCTTTTTAATGCCCAACAAATGTTCATAAATCCTCTCTTTTAGTCTTCTTGAGGTTTTTCCTATATAGAACGCTGTGCAAACATTACAACTAGCTAAGTAGACAACTTGCCTTGAATTATAAGTGTAATGGCCTTTCATTGGAAATGTTTCACCTCTAACTGTAAAATAAGCTGTCCTTAAACACTGGGCACTATGCACAACCGCCACATTTAAACATATCTATGTTGGTAATGTTACTTTTTTTTTTCACAAAACTAAACTTGTTTGAATCTAACAAATTCTTGAACAATCTATCTTTCTTATAAATAATATGAGGTCCTTCTCCAAACTTGTTAATGAGGGAAGTGTCAACTTTAAATAAATTCCAGTTTTTCTCCAAGCTATCCATTAAAGCTCTACTATTTAATGAATATGTTGTAATAAATAGTTTCTTATTATCAAAACAAGATTTCTTATTCCTTAGAACTAATTGTTTGCTTCTTCCACTATTTCCTGATTTAATACAGGTGTATGCATACCATTTCTTCTTTTATTCCACACTTCTTCCTTAATTTCTAATACAACCTTTTCTGGATAGCATCTTCTGTAAAACATATCTGCTAAAATATCACATTCCCTAAGGAAATTATCAGTTTCTGACACCAAAAAGTACAGAACTAACGCAAGGGTAATCCTATGGGCCAGGCTTTTAAAGGCTCCAGGGCCATTAGCCTAGTACACACCTATGAACCTATGAAAAAACAAGCCACCCTGGTGGAATCACAGAATCAATCAGAGGAAGAAAATCATGACACAAATTAGGAGGTGCAGCCCCCAGCAGGATAAAAGCACGCTCATCAAACTAAACAAACAACTCAGGACAAATAAAGTCTACCAAAGCCAGATTTTAGTTAAGTTTGACCTCCCAGGCCAAGAACAACCACAAATCATTCTTTAGCTATGTCTACAACCTAAAACGCAATACACAATTGTGTGCAGAGCTCATTGTAAATGGAGCCACCTATACTGAGCCAGAAGATATAGCAAACCTCCTGGCTGATGAACTCCAACTTTACTCCTCTCTTCCCCTCAACCTTCCCTCAGGAAATATCATCAAATATAACTCTCCCTACTATCACTAGGGAACAGGTCCTTAATGCTCTCTCTAAGACCAGGAACACTGCATCAATGGGCCCAGACAATATCCCAGTATGTCTTCTAAATAGCATGAAACATGACCTATCAGGGCCTCTGTAATTACTGTTTAACTGTAGCCTCCAAACAGGATTCATACCTCATGAGTGGAGAAAGGCAACAGTCATCCCTCTGCACAAAGGTGGCCATCTACAGACCCTGGAAACTACAGACTCATAAGTCTCACTAGTCTTATATGTAAAGCCATGGAAAGAATTATTATGGAGATGATTGATAGAGATATAGTAGATCTCCAGTAACTGGACCCAACCCAGTTTGGTTTCGTCAAGGGCAGATCATGTCTACTCAACCTGATGGACTTCATTGCGAAGGTCACCAAAGCAATGGATGAGGGCAAAATCATTCACACTGCCTACCTTGACCTGGCCAAGGCATTTGACACAACACCCCACTCGGGCATTGTTGACAAACTCAAGAGGCTAGGTACAAACCCGTATGTCACCCGGTGGATAGCCAACTGCTCACAGACAGTACCTAGGAAGTTAGAATTAGGGAGTCCACCTCTACAAAGAGGCTAGTCACAAGTGGAGTCCCTCAAAGATCAGTCCTTGGACCGGTCCTTTTTGGCATTTACTTCTCAGACATCAAGGTCAATGTCAGTGGTCTCTGGCTGACTAAATTTGCAGATGATTGCAAATTAGGAACTGTCATTGCATCTCACACTGACACAACTGTTCTCCAGGAGGGGCTGACACAGACAAACAACTGGTGTTAGTGCCATGGACTAAAACTAAATGCCAAGAAATGCATAATAGTATTCTTTGGGAAGTCATCCACCCCTGGTAACTATCATACTGACAACACACCCCTTAAAGCTGACCCAGTAGTCAGGGACTTAGGGACACACATAGATAATAATCTAGCCTTTGATCATCACATGTCTACAGTGGTTAGAAAATCATTCTATGTTGTGCAACTTATAAACAAAGGTATGGCATCTAAGTCCAAGGAAGTCATTGTTCCACTGTATTCGGCATTCATCAGACATATCATTGAGTACAATGCCCCCTTTGGTATGTACCTAACCAGGCATATCCAACAACAGAAAAGTTCCTTACAAAAAGAATACAGAGCATAAGTGGTATGCCCTTTGCAGTCCACCTCAAGGCCCTATCCCTGTATTCTGTCTCCTACAGGCTTTTGAGGTAAGATCTATGCCTGGCATACAGGGCATTGTCAGACCCCACTCTGATGGACGTCCTGCATATCCACAAAACAAACAGTACCAAAATTACCCGTTTTAAAGACATAAACCTTGCCTGTGATATAAATAGGACCTGTTGGAGAGATAGGCGTGTATCCCAGAGAATGATCTGTTCATGGAACAGGCTGCCCATCCATGTGAAGCAGACTTCCTCCCAACCCAATTCATGGGCATCTTGGACAATTGGATGGGAAACTGGAAATTCATCCCTGGTTTGAGAGCTATGTCTCTAATGGAAATAGGTAACCTGTAAATGATTCATTTCCTAGGCCGATGCTTACACTTATCAAGAGTATCTGAACTTGTCAGAGATTTGGGATGCACGGCTAGGCTTAAAAAGGCCCTTGTGGTTGTTAGCCTAGTAAACACCTATGAAACTATGAACCATTCTAGCCAGCCATACTTGCTGACCTTTAACTACGGCTTCTTTCTCATATTTCAGGTGCCAACTATTAAAATGCAGATATGTGTTGCAGAAGGTGGGTTTTCTGTGTATATCTGAAATTAATTTTTGATCTGGTATGTTCTTAGTTAGTTCAACATCTAAGTAAGCAATCATCTCCTCGCTATAAGTATGGGAAAGTCTCAAAAAATCTACTGCATTATTAATGTATGCAATAAACTTTTGCAATCTTTCTTTTGTATCCTTCCATAAAATAAAAATGTCATCCAAAAAAAATAGTTTATAGCATCCAGGACACCTTAAACACAGTATTGAAAACATACATTTTCTCCCAATGTGCAGTTACCAAGTTTGCGAATGATGGGGCACATCCTCAACCCATGGCTACCCCAGTAGCCTGTCTAAAATATTAGCCCTCAAAATAAATAAAATTATTTTTAAAACTGCTTTCATCAGTGTTGTGACTACAGTGACTCTATCAGTGTGTAAACTTGCAAATTTGAATAGTTACTCTTCAAACCAGGCCAATCCATGAGGTATAGCAGAATATAAATTTCAACATCAACAGTCACAAAAATGATACTGGCTATGCAAAAATCCTGTTTAAAAATTGCCACGAGTCTTTTGAATTACATTATATTTTTTCTAGACTTCCCTTCAAGGTAATGTTCAAAACTTTAACTATATAAAACATGTTTGACCTCTTGGCATCCACTATTGGTCTTAGAGGTGGATTATTCATACATTTATGAATCTTTAGGATACCAGAAAAATTCCTGCAATAACTGGTTTGTACATCAGGCATGAAGTCATATTCACTTTTACTTAACTGGCCATGCAGCAACATGTCATTTCAAATCTATTTTACTGGGGCCAATTATTCATTTCATTTCTAAACACTTCAGTGTGTAAGCATCATCCATCAGAAAGGCATTCATTACTCAGTAGAGATTCAGGATTGTCATCCAGACACAGGCAGATGCACCCATTGCCATGACAAAGGTGACAGGTGTACTACTACATACATGGAGATGCACCTATTGCCATGACAAAGGTGACAGGTGTACTACTACATACATGCAGATGCACCCATTGCCATGACAAAGATGACAGGTGTACTACTACTACATACATGAGGGCTTCCTCCAACTGACTGACATACTAAATAGGCACAGAGATGCCCTTACTGCCTTCATAGGGCCATCTGTCTTAAAAGGGCAAGGCTGACACCATTTCATGGCATATCTGGCATGGCCAGCACATTGCCTCTGTACAAAGTCAGCTTAAATAAATCACTGGTATAGTTTGGACATGTTTCAGATGTGGAATGACTCACTGGTATAGTTTGGACATGTTTCAGATGTGGAATGAATCACTGGTATAATTTGGACATGTTTCAGATGTGGAATGAATCACTGGTATAGTTTGGGCATGTCTCAGATGTGGAATGAATCACTGGTATAGTATGGACATGTTTTAATATGGAATGAATCACTGGTATATTTTGGACATGTTTCAGATGTGGAATGAATCACTGGTATAGTTTGACATATTTTAGATGTGGAATGAATCACTGGTGTAGTTTGGACATGTTTCAGATGTGGAATGAATCACTGGTATAGTTTGGACATGTGTCAGATGTGGAATGAATCACTGGTATGGTTTGGACATGTTTCAGATGTGGAATGAATCACTGTTATAGTTTGGACATGTTTCAGATGTAGAATGGATCACTAGTATAGTTTGACATGTTTCAGATGTGGAATGAATCACTGGTATAGTTTGGACATGTTTCAGATGTGTAATGAATCACTGGTATAGTTTGAGCATGTTTTAGATGTGGGAATTGTGGGAGCAGTCTGAATGTGGACAGATAATCTGTGCATTGCACATGACCTGGCAGGTAATGGACAGAAAACCTTGCCTGTTGATATACTGGTGCCCATGTGGATCAAGTGGGGCCTTGATGGTGATGCCAATGCAAGAAATGGCCTTACAACCTTAGTGAAGTGAATTATTTCCTAGAATGCTTGCAGAGTGTTGTTCTTCTCCTCTGTGGTTCTTGGGAACCACATACTCTCCTCCAAAGCTGCCTCATAATATCAAGGAACTGGTGTAGCATTCATGAGGTGGATGCCTATGATATGCCCACTGTGTCCTCTGATTGTCACTGGAATACTTGTCATATCCCTGTAACAAGGATAGTCACTGCTACACATAGACAGTGATTGGTATTCCATGTATCACATAAGATTCCATGTGAAGATATATATATATATATATATATATATATATATATATATATGGTATGTTATATCAGCTCACATGATATCTTTTGTCTGTGTTCCTGTCATCAGAGGATGGTACATTGAGTGCAGTCTGAGCCTCCTTTGATGCAGAAACTAACAATTCACACCATTATGGACACAGCCGGCAAGAGCGGCCTTTAACATTTACTGCTTGATAATTTGGTTGCTACTAATAGTGTGTTATAGTAATGTATTTCTTTGTACAGGAAGAAATCACAGTGTACAAACTTGCTGCCAGCTCTGGCTGCTTGCACAACTTTTATATGTTTCTGAAGAACTTGTCCATGTTGCTTACCCTCATTTGCATTTACAGTTGGGCTCATTGCCATAACGATGTTCATTTCTGTATTACTATGTGGCTATTAACATATGATGCTGACCATGGAAGTTGACACATTTTGAGACGACACTACCAGTGCTTCTGAACTGGTCCCACCATGCACACCACTGCTCACTGTTGCCTAACACATTGTGGTCTGCATAGGTTATTTGAATCAGCTTCCATTGCATTAAAACTGATCTCCCACAGCTTCTAAGAAGGGCCTTGTTTTTCTCTATAAATATATTTTATTTGTAAAGTTTTATGTGGTTAAAACACATATTTTTGTAATAAAAATCTTTTTGGTATTATAAATATTCACAAAGACAAGAAGATTAAATAAATTACTTTTTGCATGAGATTGTGGAACACTGGATAAGTTAGTTTTCTATTTATTTCTACTCTTGTGTAATCTCTGCGTTAACATGCTTAGTGGTAAAGAGGTGTGAAAGAAGCTGGTGAAAATGCTGCTTTTTTTACAGTTTAGATTTTGCACATTTTTGGATAATAAAAAAGGTTTCAGTAAAATGGGATTTGTTTAACTTGTATACAGTCAAATGTACATAAGTGAAATTATATCATTCCAAAATACATATAGTTATTTGCATCACCATAACAAATTAAAACAAAACAAAATGTTTATATTTTCACTTGTCTCTTTTAGGGAAAAAATAATCAAGCCCAGTAAACAAGAATGGCAAAATACAATGCACACTAAAGAAAGCACATCTACATTCTCAACAAGCACCAAACGAACATCATATATAACTAAATAAACCAAAAACAAAAATACAAAGCAATATATCCCTTTCACTTCAGTAAGGAAAGCATTGACAATGGCATATATTTACATAGCTAAGATACAGAACATCAAGGCATAAAAACATTAGTGCCCAAATAAAACATAAAACTCACAAATCTAGCATTAATAAATAAAAAACATCAACAAACACAGAAAAAGTAAAAATAGTCAAACCAAGCAAAGTCAAGCATTCAGGAATAGGAAATTGGGAAATACAGCACATGTTAAAACAAAATTCAACTGAAATGCAGAAATATTGTCAAATAAATATAAGTGAAACCACAATAAGGTGCAACAGTACTTAGAAAATTATTTCAATGGATCTAAATTGAAAAAGTACACAGAATTAAAAAAAAGAAATAACCAAATTCAACTTTTATATCACACAACTCATGGAAACAACTCATAATAACAGGAGAGTTCACTGAAGACGATACAACTAAAACACCATGGAACCAAGGGAGAACAACAAAGAGCCACCAAAGACAGCCACTAGCAAAGACGCTATAAATGGTCAAACTAAAAATGTACATATACAGGAACAACAGAAGTCTAAAGAGATGAAGTAAAGCACACAAGAAATGGTATAAATAACTATTAACAACAAAAAGCATTATACAGAATAAAAGAATCATGCACCGACAGGAAGAAGCCATAGCATTAGGAATACCAACATATATACATAGATACATACATACATACATAAATACAGAAACAAATAAACACACAAACAGTTAAGAAAAAAGTCTCTAATTGGAAATTGTTGCATTTGGTTATACTAAGAAATTAAAATACCTTATCAAAAAATCTCCCGTTACAGATAAATCTAACAAGTTATGGTATTTATTATGTATAAATATGCAATATAATATTGTAAATCCTACAAGATTGAATTTAATCAACTATCTTTTTAATGTTTTTAGGAAGTTTGTTAATGTAAATATTGATATAAAACTTTGGTTTGCTCTATTAATTCCATTTATCATTACAAAGAACTTTTGTGAAAGGGTACACAGAAATGTTTTTATTTTTTGGGAACTCAAAAACTTTATTTGCTAGAAACAGTGTATCAGAGATCAAAAAGGTCTTGGATATTCAATATATAAAGAGATACTATGAAATGACATCACAAGACTGACTTCTACTTCAGAGTGTTTTAATATATTCTAAAGATCTATGTAGAATAACTAACAGTTTTTCTTTTAAGAATATCCTAAAATTCATAAGTTGGCTATTTGGAATTATACATAATAATCATAATATGAAGAATGTCATTTCTCTTTTATATAATGCATTAATAACTTATCAAACAGTACCCAAATCAACTTATTGGCAATATATCCCTAAAGGGCAATCTCTATGTTTATCATCAGAAAACAAATCAAACATTTTATTTTCTGTTAAGCTAACTTCTAACTGGAGAATATTTAATTGAAGTTTCTACACAGAGCTTTTTTAAAGCCTAATAAAATTGCAAAAATTAGTTTGTCCAGAAATGTGTCATGCTGGAGATGTCAGCGGATATCTGGAGCTGACTGGTCTGATATTTTTTTATGATTGTATTGCTATAAAAACTTATTGGAGTGATACTAATAACTTTCTGCAGGCTATATTTACCAAATCCTTTGCTTTATCTAAAGCTTTAGTTTTATTAAATGTAATTGAAGGTCTTTACTTGAATAAATCAAATTTGTATTTACTATGGACAATACTAGCAATTGCCAGGAAATGTATAACCAGGAAATGGAACTCTAATACAGTGTCTAAGGAAATGTATAACCAGGAAATGGAACTCTAATACAGTGCCTAAGGAAATGTATAACCAGGAAATGGAACTCTAATACAGTGTCTAAGGAAATGTATAGCCAGGAAATGGAACTCTAATACAGTGTCCACTATGGAAGATTTTTTATCTCGGTTGAAGAAAACAGCATTGATGGAGATCAAAACCAAAGAACTCAGAATTTATCCTAAGCCATTAGTTAATAATCCCTGGAGAAAAAATTATCATTGATTAATACTTTGCAAATGGAGTCAGTCTCTCTCTGATAATTACATAATTGGATTCATTATCTATGTTTCATAAATATATTGGTTTCTTTTACTTATGTCAGGCTGAATGTAAATATTGTATATAGTTATTTAAATTGAATTTAAAATACAATGCAAATGATGTAATAAGATATTTGTTTGATAATAAAAATTATTTGGAAAAAAAAGGCAAAATTCTGAGCGACAATAACACCAGCTGAAAAACAATAATAAAAGATTACAGTGAAAGAAGTTAAAGTGTGCAAGCAATACTATAACACATCAATGATAAAATGAACAAACAAAACAAGACAGAAATACAATAAGAAGAAAAAAGTAAAATACAAAATCTTATCTCAAACTGAGATGTGAGGCAATTTCACTTCTTTATTTAAGTGGTTTAGCACTTTCATTTGTAACTGATTGTTAGACTTCTTTAAGAAAGTCACAAAAACAAAACGTGGCCTGTATAAAGTAGTGACATTTACATGCAAACAGTTCCTGAGTTATTTAACAGAAAAATCTATGAATAAAAAACTTAGTTAAGATAACACTGGGGCATGTTTCCAGATAAAAGTAGATGCATTGAGCTTTAATTTGCAAGTTCTTTTTGCTCCAGTAAAGCATCAGAATCAACCCTATGTATGTCAACAAAATTTAAAAGATAAAACAAGCAGATCATAGAAATATCTCAAACAACTGAATTCCTGTACAAAGCATTTTATGTATCTTTCTGTTTAGTATAATACATACGTTTTCGTATGCATTCATTATGTTTTCTCACAATAGAAGGCTTCACATCTGTCAAAGGAGGGTAAATAAAAGTGAGGGCCAGTGAGAATGCTTTACTTTTCCTCTCTAGTGCTTCTGTCAAAGCTACTGCCCACACACCAACTCTGAGATTGTACTATAGTGGGAAAAGGGTACATTTTCCAATCCACATTGTACTGCAATCTCAAACAGAAAAAAGTTGGTATGTGTCATTATCTGTAACTTTTTTTCTGTTCAAATAAATGCACTTTTGATCTTTCAGTCAGAGGAAGGTAGGTATCCTAGATGTGTGTGTCTATTATATATATATATATATATATATATATATATATATATATATATGTGTGTGTGTGTGTGTGTGTGTGTAGATATATATATGTATCTCTCTCTTTCTCTCTCTCTCACACACACACACACACACACACACACACACACACACACACACACACACACACACACACTACACGCAAAATTGGCCTGATCTTTTCTTAGAACTAAAATATGCTCCTGTGTCATTATGATTAAGCTTTACTTTTAAATTATTTGCCCACTTATCAATGAATGTTGGTACACTACCAGTTATCTTGAATAAATCTGAAAGTCCCTTTAGAATATTCCAGGTAGATTCGCCAATTCTAGAAGTTATGTTTTAATGGCACAGTAGGGCACCGGTCAATTGTTTTATCTTTGTCTACTATAGTAATGCCATGATTCTAAATGGAATCATATAGAGTGTTTTTCAATCTCTGTACCTCATCAAATTTGCTCATTAATCATTTTTCTATTAAAATCTCTGGCAAACAACACATTATTTAACACATTAATTCATCTACAAAGTTTCTTCAACAGAAATGAGTTTTATAGCTTCATAGCCTGTCCTCTAATCATATTCCATATTACATATAATGAATACGCACTTAAAGCATGTAGTTATGCATTAGTCAGTATGAGTTTTCCGTATGTCATGGATTCAACACATTTTTTTCTAGTTTTTATTGACTTTATGTCTAAACTTTCAGTGTTTTCTGTTGACCAGAATGTTAGTGCTACTGTTCAAATATTCTGAAGGTTACATTAATGTGTAGTTCTAAACCAGATCATTAAAGAAAAATGCGAGACACATAACGACTGCATACAGATTCAAAGATCACACTGCCTGTCTAGCACATCCCAAACAGTCACTCCTTTCCTTTGATTATAGTATAGCCTGTCAAATAAAAAAAATAATTATTCTAAAGTATCATTCCATCAACACACAAACATTTTCAGTGTGTCCTTTACCTAAGCTCCTAACATTTAGGGAAAAAAAAAATGACTCATCACTTCTAATCCCATATAATGAGGGATCACACTTTTTTATATCTTTTTTATCTTTAAAATCTTTATCTTTTTTATTTATTTATTATTTTTTATCTTTTTTATATATCTTCTGTCAACAGCTATTAATTAAGTACTGTGTCCTAAGCTGCCAATCATGCCTGGCATTCCCAAACTGTACAAGGACAATCAGAACCCCCAATTTATACCTTTTATTTCTGCAAGAGGTTTAGAGATAGTACTCCCATAGCAATGTTTATCAAGATTATTTGAAAAGACATAGGCAACAGATACGTGTCCTGCTTGAAAGACTCATGGGACACACATTCAGTCGATAGTAAAGTATATTACAATAAGAAAAAGAATTATCATATACACAAATGATACAAAACACATTAAAGAAAAAGAGAAAGAGAAAATAAATACACAGATACTGCCAGAATACTTAAATTTATATCTCAGCAGTAACATCATAGCTTGCACAGAAAAGAACAGATAAAACCAGAACATCTAACATTAATATCTATATATGAAAGCATTGACAGATACCAAAAACTGGGAAAGTGCCAAACGTCAATAACATGAAAGGCAAATAAAAAAAGACAAGTTAAAGAAAAACAAAAGAAAAAGGACTCAAAAGGAACAGAAAACAAACCAAATGTAGTGAATGACCTGGCAGACAAACTGATTGACAGATTATATGAAAAGTAAATAATAAGACCTTATAATCCACAAAGTCCACCAATCAGGACATGGATAGTACAGTCACCATATTGTGATAAAGAGGTAGTAAAACAACCCCTCATCTAAACTGAAATGATGACATGGATAGTACAGTCACCATATTGTGACAAAGAGGTAGTAAAACAATCCCTCATCTAAACTGAAATGATATCACGATGCTTTATGACCATCAAGGTATTGATGTGTTTATCTGGCACTGAAGAACAAAGCACAACAAGAACAGTTAGCAAACTGTAAAGATAAAGAAAAAAGAAAGCCAACTATATGAAACAAAATACCACAGGAAACTCCTAGCAAACAATATCAACTCCCAAAATGAAAGATATCAGAACTGTCAAATACACCAGTATCACTATAAACATACTGGCAAAAAACACAAACTTATAGCTGTTATAAAGTCCTACCAAATGTGAGACACACAATTCAAAGAAGAAAGAAAAGCGTTATAACACTGGCAAAAAATACAAACTAGCCAAAATAAAGAAAACCACAGCATTATATTTTTGTGACATTAAAAGTGCTTACTGTACATTAAACTGTGCAGGTCCACTGCTTCAGAAGACCACTAGGGCCCTTAAAAGCCTAGCCATGCATCCCAAATGCGACCCACAAATTTGATTTATATTTGATTTATAGAAGGTGATTTACTGACTGCCTCTGTCTTTCAGATACGTAGGATCCAGACGAGGGGTGAATTTCTTATTACCCATCCATTGGTCCAAACTGCAATTAAATAGGGTTATCTCTGCTTCACAATGATGGAGCCTGTTTCAACAAATGGGAATTCTCTGAGAAACATATCTGTCTCCAACATGTCCTATTTATGTTGCAAGCAAAATTTAGGTCTTTT